>NC_141623.1:42738911-42932555 GCF_047967505.1 Dipteris shenzhenensis | reverse complement strand
TCCTCTTGACCTCAAATTCAATCAATTGTTTAGTGTGCCAAGAGATCGCGCTACCGCAGTAGTGAGGCGACAACAAAAAAACCCCCTCCAAAAAAAGTCCCCTCCCTCTCCCCGTCTCTTTCTCCCCTCCCTTTCCCTCTCCCATCCCCCTTCCTCCTTTTTGTGTTAGAATTCTTGCTGCCGCGGTAGCGCAAGAGACCTCTCCTCCATTCTCTCTTCCCCTTTCCTCTCCCATTTTCCCTTCCCTCTCCTCTCTCCTGTCTCTTCCCCTTCCCTCCCCCCCCCCCCCCCCCCCCCCCTCTCTGTCTCTCTCTCTCTCTCCTCTCTCCTTTAGTCTCCCTCCCTTAAAATGAAGGACAGATGGGAGTGGTTTTTAGATAGATTCAAGAAGAAAATAGACAAACTCAGAGGGCTACATGCCAACCTTGTAGGGAGAATGGTTGTCTTAAATCATTGTATCTACCCAATTTCCATTTTCTACCTCTCTTGTTGGTGCCCATCTAAAACAAGCTTAGAAAAATTCATCAAAATTTGCAGGTCTTTCCTATGGGGGTAGTGTTTGAATCTACACCAGAGAATTTGGTTGGGTTGGTAGCTCCTCCTTATTACCCATACCCACTCCATCGAAGGACATAGAAGAGGTGGTAACCATTCTCAACTTCAAATGGAAACTCTTTGATAATGAGAGGAAATGGGATGTAAGGTTCTCTTTGTTCTAGGACACAAAGATTCCAAAGAAGTTCTTCTGCTGCTAACCTCTATGTAATGAAGCAAGATGGAAAACAAGTTGTTATAGTCTTGTATGTGGATGATCGTGTCATCAGAGGTGACCATGAGAAGATGATCTAGCAGCAAACACGCCAGCTATTGAGCTCTGAATTTGAAATGACTAATTTGGGGCTCCTACACTAGTGTTTGGGGATTGAGATATGACAAGAGGAGCTGGGTAAAATCTTCATCTCTCAACAAAAGTATGCTCGAGAGATTCTAAAGGCATTTGGCATGAGTAACTGTAAGCATACCCATGGAGGTAAATGCAAGGCTTTCTACGAAAGATGCCTCACCATTAGTCGATATCAAAAATTATAGAAGGATGGTGGAAAGTCTAATTTTCCTTTGCAATACTAGGCTTGACATCAGTTTTGCACTTGGTGTCTTAAGCAAGTTCTCGAATAATCGTTGAGAGAACCATTGGAATGCAAGCATGCGAGTTCTTAAGTACCTCAAAGGAACTCTTGACTATGGCATCACTTATAGATCGGGAGATTCCTCGATTGGCTACTGCGACTCGGATTGGGCAGGTAGCGATGACTCCAGAAAGTCAATTTCTAGATATTGCTTCTTACTTGGATCTGGGATTTATTCTTAGGTAAGCAAGAAGCAACCCACAGTGGCCCTCTCTTCTACAAAAGCATAATATAAGGCAGCTTGTTTTACTGCATGCGAGGTAGTTTGGCTTCGAAGGATCTTGGCAGACATAGGAGTTCTAGTGAGAGAGCCTACATCACTAAGTTGCAACAACCAAAGTTGCATGGCCATCTCTAAGAACCCTGTGTTTCATGCTCAAACAAAGCACATTGAGATTCAGTACCACTATGTACGAGAGCTGATCCAAGATGAGATCGTTGACCTGGAGTACTGCTGCACTAAGAGGAACTGTGCTGACATCATCACCAAAGCTTTCGGGAAGGAACATCTTATTCAACATCTTCATGAGCTTGGCATTGGGCCAAGAACCTAGTTCACCTTAGGGTGGACATTGAGAGGGGGTGTTGGTGTATGTGCAATGCCCACCTTTCATATGTAACCACCAATGTTTCATAGTGCCCTTTTGTAAGGCCCCCATTATGAGGAGAAGCCATGGTATGAGCACTCGACATTGGTAGGATCCTAGTTTTGACACTAGATGAGGTCTTATGGTGATTGTTTGATGGTTAGGAGATGGTAGAAGGAACAACATACTCCTCGGGGGTTCGGAGGCAACGCCCCTGATCTTGGGGGTGTGGGGGAAACGCCCCCAACGACGGGGCTAACACCCCAATGGGGGTGTGGAAACAACGCTCCGAGCGACGAGGTTCAGGGTTTGTCGATAAGCCTCGGCCCGCGAGACGTTATGCTCTTCATTGCATGCGCACGATCAGTTGCGTGTGAAGTTGCTTACGCGTGCGTGATCGATGGTCGGTGGTCAATGGTCTTTGATCGATAGCGAAATTCAAGCAAACATGTGCCACTGTCCTCACACTTAGTCACACAATGTGCTAAGTCTGTCTAAAGTCCTTCTCCATCCAGACTCTGTCTAGATTGCCATCGAAGCTCTACTGGAGACCGCACGGGTGGACAGCACCATCATTTGTACCTGTTGATACAAAATTTTTATTCTACTCTATTGTATCTATTCTTTGGTTATTGTACTATCGTTGTTGTCAAACGATCTTTCCGCTGCATCGTATTTCTATACAGAACACATTGAAGTGCATTATCAATTCATTCGTGAGAAAGGTCTTAGTGAAGAAATCGACTTGGTACATTGTCCGACACAAGAACATGTCATAGATATCTTCACCAAGCCACTTTCCTTTGATAAGTTTGCACACTTTTGACATCAGCTTGGTCTTCGCGAATTGCAACTTAAGGGGGGAAAGTGAAGGCTAAGTTGTACACCTTTGTACACACTTTTTCTGCTGCACTCTTTTTGTAAATCTGTGCATCTTTTCATATCTTTATTCCTATTGCCATCGTGCAACATTTGTTTTGTAAAGCACCCTCTTCTTATGCAGTGCAATTTAAGAGGGGGTATTGAGAATGGTGTAAATTGCACCATAGGGTTATGGAACAAACCCTAACCCTAAGGGGTGCATGTATTTATTTCTATTTTCCTTGGAATACAAATTAGTGTACAGTTAGTCTATGTTGTGTGCAATCCTCCCTCTCCCTCTCTCCCAATTCCATTATCAAAACAAAATTATATGTGTGTATGCTAAGCTTCCATGGGAGATTTCTTGGGATGCTGTTGAAGCCAATGGACTTCTCACCTCCTACTAGGTATCAGACCATATCTTTTCATGGAAGGGTTCTTTGTCCCCATCAACTAAAGTCTTTCTTCTCCCATCTGATTCCCAACTCACTCTAGTGCCAAATGCCAAGCATTGTGACACATTTTACAATGCATCATAAGTCTACCTCATGAACCAAACCCATAATGAGAACAAATGCATATTACTTCCTTTATTATTTGAGTATATAGGCCTCAAGAAGAGCATAAGGAATCACCCCCACATATTGCAAAGGCCTTGACTGATTTCGAGAGACAACATGAGGTGGGTTGGCTCAACATCTTTGCAAAGAAAATTGAGCACCAACTCTAGGAAGTTGCCAAAGGCCAAGCACATTGCATACTTGGCTTGCAACACCTACGCGTAGTGCCTCCAAGACCAGTTCCTTGACTAGTGCCACATTTTGGTGTAGCCCCGCCTTCCCAAACTTAGTATCTATTCGTTCATTCTTAGAGACCCTCTAAAGGAGGAAGAAGCTGACAAGGACCTTGACCCAGGTGACACCAAGTAGGACAAGGTCTGATCAAGCCATGGGAACATGCAATTCTAAGCACTCCCAAGGTCCATGATCAAATAATCTAAGAGCAACTCCCCACGCGTTGTTGGAGATGGAGGGAGCTGCTGAGTGCAGCATTATAGCTTCAGCATGAATTCCATCCCGGGGCCAAATTGTACCCTGAAGTGGGCTCCCCCTCCGTGAACCTGCAATCTGGTCCCTGTCCACCAATGAGCAGTCCAAACCTGGGCAGATTTCAAGTTCTGTGCCGCGAGGGAGCTAGCCATGGGGCTGCAAATATAGGCTCCCCACGCGCCACTGGTGCCTTTAAATAATCTGAGGGTAGCCAAATGGCCCAATCCCAGCTACCCCCAATCAACTAGCCAGCCCTAGAGCTGCAAGACAAACGTCTCTGAGTAGAGTACGTAGACAATCAGGGTGTAGATAGTCTTTTCTTTCTAGACTCACAGCCAGTAGGCTTCTTCATGGAAGGCCTTAGAGTTGATGCTTTCAGCTCCTCGTTTGTAGCCTTCTCGATGTTACTCGCGAAGAAACAAGTCGAATGTTGTTAATCATCGGTGTCAAGCTTCCTGAAGCTTTGCTGCTGCCTTTCGCCTCTCTACAGCCATGCTTGTGTTGTGCATGCCTTTGTCAAATGTTTCTCTAATGCTTTCTTCTGTTTTGCTATTTCGTCTCTCGTGCTGCACAAAGAAAGCACTGTCTGTAGGCAGGCGAAAGCCTTAGAAGAGTTCCAACAATAGCTCGGAGACTAGAGCCAGAGCCAAGGTAACAGCCGTGATAGCAAGTTAGGTGGGCGCTTTGAAGAAGCTACAATACCAAAAGTTGGGACCTTCCTTTTGCGCATAGAAGTTTCAACAGTAAGGTGACATCAAGGCTGACGTACACAGAGCCACCGAGTAGCATAGCAGACCGTGTGGTATCTCAGTAATAGGCGACCATCAGAACAGCTGCAAGTTGAGCTCGAAACCTCACAGGTCTACTTGTATGTGGCCAACGCTCTCAACCCAAGCACACCTTCTGGCTCTAATACCAAACTAAACATGCAAAAAGGAGTACACTACACACAAGAGAGAGATGCTCATGAATACTCTTACTTCATACGGATGCCATAGAGATCTACCAGGCTGCTTTACATCTCCTATACTTGACCTCAATCTACAAGGAGGTCCCATAAGTCCATATAGATACATCCACTCTCTACATCCATGTACATACTATGATACTCATGCTAAGCGAGATCATTGGGAAAAATTTTCAAAATATCATCAAGAAATAAAAAGACTATTTTACCAATGAGGTTCTAGAGTACCCACAACATGATCCTCTTGAACATAGCTGATGCACCTACGAAACCAAATGGCCTGACTACGAGCTCATACTGAGCTTTCTCGTTGCGGAAAGCTAACTTGTAACTTCGTTAAGCCGACTATGATGTTATCTACTCTGTAAGTCGATCTCCGAAAACATGTTGACTCCATTGAACCATTTGAAGATGTAGATTGGGAACCCACTCTTGATTTTCATTTTATTGAGTACTTAGTAATCCACACATCCTAGCTATCTATGGTGAGACCCAAACCTTTGGTCTGATCAGACATCCAACTGATGCTACCATCCAGCTCCTACGATAAAACCTGCTTCCTGTGTGGTGCAATCCCAAGTGCCCAGCTGTGACCCATCCAGAAACCTTCAAGATGGCTGATTTGGCCTCCAGCGACTACATCCAGAGTCAGCCAAGCTTGCTTGGCTGCTTTGGTTGACAGAATGTCTTCTGAGCTTCTAGGATTTGCCAAGATCAAGACCCTTTGACCATCAATCTGACTGTAGAGCTAGAACATGTTGGGAAACTCACAAGGCTCCTTATGCTGATCCTCAAGCTCCTTAATCACAATAAATAATATATTTGCTAGACTCGAAGACGTAATTGGCCCAACAAGTGTGAATCTCTTCGTGGAGCCTTTGAATTGTGGTAATATAGCTTCTTGTGGCCATGCACATGACAATAAGAGCAATAAATTTTCTTGTTGTATATGCCACATGTCTCAACGTTTAGGGAGCCTCCCTACCATTGATGTGTATGGTTGTTCAATTCTTCTTATTGCCTTGCTAGCCGTGTCCAAGCTTATTTCCATTGTTGGCTTCTTTACATTATTGGAGCTGGTCTTCATAAAAAGTGGAGTCTTAGTACTTTTTACACGTTGGATTCTTGACCCTGGCTCATGATCTCAAAGTTCTGAGGCAGCTCATGAGCTTGTAAGCAATGTCATATTCTTTTGAAGATAAGCTGTGAATGTACCACTAAAAGTCCAATCACAAATAATGAAGAAGCTTCATGGTCTTGTCCTGTTCCTCTTACTGTAATTGAATGGCTACCATTTGTTGTAATGGTTTGCTAGAAAGACCTAGATCCTTGGATAGTTTCTACACACAGCGGAAATAGAAATGGATATGATGTACGCAACAGAAGAATCTCAAGAGGAGAAGAGAAGGAAGTGCGCTAATCAAACTTTCTCTATCCACAAGAGAGCACTCAAAAGCACTGATTCTGGAGAATAGACGATGGTAGAACCGTCCAAAACACCTCGAAGTATATGGCAAAAACTGAGCCAAAACACTCCTTACAGAAAGCTCCCATACAATCCCAAAAACATGTATCAATCCACTGCCCTGGATGCCCTATGGTGAGCATATGAACTACTACTACTTCCGCCCTTGTACTCCTCAAGTTGCATACTCCTCAGTGAGCTTCAGTCACCATCTGCAGTACGAGATCCTTAGACAGTCCTCTACGGGCTCTAGGTTTGCACCAAGTGTTGCTCTAGAGTGGGTTAGGATGTCTCTGAACTTAAGTAATAACCGCCTCCACAATGAGGCCTATTTATAGGGGAAGTACTCCTCTTGTACCTTGTGAATATGCTGGCCCTTTCTGGCCCCGCAACACAACCAACATGTCTGTACAGCAGCCACCATGACTCTATCTCTGCAACAGATCCACTGGATGCTCCAGGAGGACCACAAATGCTGCCATACCGCTTGTACCTGGTGTCCTGATCTGGCCTCCACACGTGCTGTTGTACCAATCCTATCTTCTCTTGTGCAGTCCATATGCTGCTCACAGGTTTGCCCTCTTCCAGAGCTCCTGCCTACCTCTGACAGTAGACTATGTAGCAGCCCTTGTGGCAGCCTACAGCACTGGCCATGTGGCATCCAAATACAATGCACACACAGCAAACTCTCATGCCCCCCATTACTATGTTGGTACCATGTCCCTGTGCTCTCCTTATATGGGGGCTTACAAGTGGGACAATGGACCCTATTTTACAATATGGTTAACCGATCTGTCAGGACAATGGGACAGCTCGAAGAAATGAATCTCCAGATGATCCAAGTACTATGGCATCAAAAGTGTATCCTAATGTCCTTCAAGAACTCTGTCCACGTATATATATGAGAATATGCATCATGGTGATTTACTCACCAGTTGTACCACCAAGTGATAACTTCACCTAAAATATGTATAGAGACCTCTATGGGGACTTTTCAGAAATAACTTTCAAATAACTAAGCCATGAGATCTACACCATGGGGTCAGTCTTGCCATTATACCTTTGGAAGTTCAGCTTCCTAGGAAATGAAAACTTGGTGGACTTTCAAATCAACCAACATCTCGTGTACCTATGGTTTGATCACAAACAAGAGCGAATCCCAATACAGTTGGCATTCCATGCTTCCGCGCAGAAGAGGATAGTACGAGCACCACTAGTGAGAGTGTGATATAGTCTTCTTGCCTGTTACATTGGTATCGAAGCTTTTTTTAAATCTTCCCTTAGTTTGTTAGGAGTAGTAAGGGGGTAGAGAGTGGAAGTAGGACACCTTGGATGTCTTCTACCTCAGGTAGCTTCTCCATGGGAGATCCGCCAAATCCAATAAGATCAAGTAGTGTATGGTGCCACTCTGGCAAAGTCACCATGACCAAAGTGGTATCTGGAAATTCCAGCGATGATGGAGGAGAGAAATCCGCCCAATAGGCAAGCCCACACTTGCAGCATCCATTAACTCCACTGATCGACTAGTCATGATGCAGACCATGATGCAGATGCAAGCACCACCATCCCAAACCCCCTTGGCCCGATCAGGAGGCAAAAGAAGAACAACACCACCATCTCCTCATTTCCTTGCTTAGACTGTAGATTCCAAAATTTAGAGAGAGGTTCAACAATTTGCCAAATAGGAATCTCAACTTCGAAAGATATGACAAAAAAACAAAAGCATTGTTCTCTTGTCTTGGCTCAACCAGCTCAAGAATTACTTTTCCGTTGTGCAAATACAAGAAAACAACTGTATCCTTGCTTCCATGCACTTGACAAGAGAAGCTATCACTTAACAAGTGGCACACAAAGCAATACAACAACACCGAGTAGGACATAGCCAGTCATGGTTGGAGGAGTTCATCAAGTACATCCTAATGTTCGCCACCAGTGTAAGGACTGCCTTCATACCCAATCCTTTGACGTGAAACAAGGGGCCACAAAGTGGATCCACCAATACACAAATCGCTTCACGTAAGTGGCTCTTCAACTACCAAGTCACTGGAAGGGATCAAACTTCATGGTCTCCGGTTAGATAACTAGTGGTTATGTCCATAGCTTCAGGACAATGATGTATGACCCAAGGTCACAAACCCAAAGGCTCAGTCAACAAGAAGTATTAAAAAGCCTGAAGACAAGCGAGTTCCAAGTCCAATAGCACCTCAAACAACAAGCCATGTTGAATTACAAGCAGTATTCAATGGGTGAGATCAAGCCGTTCAGTCCAAGTTCTAGACAGGAAGCCCTGGGTGCTTCAAAGTTAGTAGCTAGTCGAACTAACTGATGAGAGTCTTGCATTCACGGTAAACAGCCTGCTTACCCTCCTTTCTAGATGCCTTCACCCTCTCAAACTCAGTGGCCTTTTGCGTAAGCTGGGTTCTAGTGAGTTTTTCCACTATCCATACTTTTGTACCTTCGTGAATTGTAGGTGGACATTACAAAGATAGATATCACAAAAGCTCCTGAGAGGTCTCCACAGGATGAGGCTGAGGAAGCCTTGTATGCTCAGCTTTCTCAGGCGCTGGAGGCTATTGATCTTCGGGTCACATGGATACAATCTCAAGAATGTGGTGGGCGTGCTGGGCATGGGCGAGGCACTGTAGCTATCAGGCGAGGAGGTCGAGGATGTACTATCAGATGAGGATATCAAGGTGGACATGCTATGCCTCTTAGGCGTGCTTATGCACATGAGGACATACCTCGAGAGCAGACCTTTGTGGACAATGCGGAAGATCCAGAGGCACAAATAGAGACCAAGGAGGCAGAGGGAGAGGTGGAGTCACAGTCTGAGCTTGATCCAAATCAAACTAGGGACCTTGAGTATGATGACGTGGAGGTTTGGGGTCCTCATCAAAGGGCACCAATGAGGACAATGATGATGATATTAGGAGCCTTTTTGGCATGATGTAAATTATACACTCTTCAGTCTAGGCTTCCACGTTTTGATCATGATTCATGTGATTGGACATGCAGACAAGAGTATACGTATTTTGATCAGATTTCATGATGTATTTATCAGGCTTCCACGTTTGGATCATGATTCATGTGATTGGCATGCAGACAAGAGTAAGTATTTTGATCAGATTTCATGATGTATTTATCAGACTTCTCTTGGTTTCTTTCCTCGCTCGTTGTGTCAATCAAATTTTCATGTGTGCATAAATTTAGAGAATGTATCCACGTCCATACCTGCAACAACTGCGTTCCGATGTAAAGTTTTCGCAAGCGGGGCATTGAGTGAAAGCACTGAAATAGGTCGCCTATCACTCGTGAATTTAAGACTTGTCCTTGTGGAAACTGAATAACGATCTCCTTCGCATTCTTTCCGATGAGTATTTTTCACCAACTCAACATCTGCTTTACATTCGGAACATGAAGATTCTAGAGCACGAAAGAATAAAGAAGAGAGGCGTTGCAAGGGCGGAGAAGTTAAGAGAGTTCCAGGAGCCCAAACAGGCAATACCTCCAATTTTGGGCAACTTATCAGGTTGATCTAGCGGACGTGATGGAGCACTAGACCCCGCAAATTGGGAGCTTCCACGCTGACATGTTGGACTATCGCTTTATGAGAGAAAGACAATGGTGATGAGTTTTGGGGCGTTGAGGGAGAAAGAAAGAGGACCCTCACACTTGTTCATTGACAGGTATTTCAAGTTTGGGCAAAGGCTTACCAAGCGTCGCAAAGCATCGCCAACAAACACAACCTCGCTCAAGCAAACCTTGGAAAGATGAATGAAGGATTGCGCAAGGCCGTGTGGAAACTCCAGAACGCGGCAGCGCCCGAGCTCAACGTCCGGCAGACTTGCGCAGGTAGCAAATATGCGTTCAACAAATTCCTGCGAAATGCTATCTCTGTGGGCAATGGAGCCAGGAGAGGAGGTCAGGTTCTTGCGACGGATGGGAGGTGGGGGAGTGATGGAGGGAGATCTCGAGGAGCCACACCCATGGCTCTCAGACCTTCCATCTCCTCCTTTCAGTCCATTAAGCTTCCATCTCCTCCTTCTTCCCGAAGTTCACCTTCCATCTCCTTCATTCCATTCACCTTTCTATCTCCTCCTTGCCCCTAACGCTGCCTCTTGTCTTTCCACACCTCCTCCCCAAAGCCTGTGCCTCTTGTCTTTCCACCTCCTCCCCTCCAAGCTTCCATCCAAGAGCTCCTTCTTTGTGACACTCGGGCATGCTCTTCTCTTCCAAGCTGCCACATGTCCTCTCTTTTTTTTTTTGAGTGTCCGTGGTTAATAGGTTAAAGATAAGGCATCCTTGAAAAATAGAATTGGATGTGGTTAATAGGTTAAAGATAAGGCATCCTTGAAAAATAGAATTGGATGTGCAGGGTGTAAACGAGGGCGGAGTTTGTATGTGTGGCAATAGTATAATAAAATATGGTGTGCATAGGGCCCAGGGTTGAGGTGGCAGGGCATGACCATGTGCCACCCTTCCACGTAAGAGGACCCATAAGGTGTGATCCATGGTAGTAATATTATAAAATGTAAGATGGCATGGCTCCTCCATGTGCCACCCCTCCACCTAGGCTACATTTAGTGAGATATGGCTCAAAGTCCATGGGAGAAGTAATATAAAATAGGTGGAGATGGATATTATATTGGGTTATTTCCTCCATATAGGATAGGCCCATGTGGGGGAGGTATAGATAGTCCAAGGATGCAAGTTAAATAATGGGGAAAGTAGGATGAGGTGGCAAGATTCCTTGTGCCAACCCTCCACTTGTCCTCCTAGATGTTTGAACGTATTATAAAATTGGGAAGAGACCAAGGGAGTATCATAGACTTGGGATATGGGAGTTGATATATGTGGAAAAATGTGGCCAAGTGTTATCGCACACAATTGAGCGTGCGTAACCGCCTAGCCCACATGGGAGACTCTTCCACACACACCATGCATGTGGGAGGATGCATTTATTGGGAGAGACCTTCTCTCTTGGCTATAAAAGGAGGGGACTATTCCTTGATGAGACACGCTCATTCTTGTAAAGCCACCAAGCTAATACTTTGATTTCTCCCTTCCCTTCCTTTCAAAATAAAGCATGGTCCTCTTCCCTTGATGTCTCAATCTTTACATTTCTCCTCCCATCATGTACATGCTTCTCTTCCCCCTCTCCCTTTCCCCTTGTGTCATAGTCTCCCTCTTCATTCCCTCCCCTTCTAATTCCTTTTCCCCTCCCATGATAACGTTTCGCCCTCACATTCTCCTTTCCTCTATGGCCCTCGAGCGTCGCCATGCTTAGCCTCTAGCCTCTGGTCCTGATTTCTTTTCCGACTAATAGAAATGGTGTGGCTGGTGGGATCGAAATTTCCACAGCTAGTGGTATAAAATCTCTTACTCCTAGGACTAGGTGCGGCACTACGGCCTCTTTCGTGCGCAGTTCTCTTCTTTTGCGTCTGGTGTCTGAATCAATGGAAGAATCAGACGGGGGGGAGGAGTTCTCAGAGGAGGAAGCTTACATGATGGGGGTGTCTCCGACCCCGCCACCTACAGAAAAGGTAACAGCTAGTCCTCAACAGCTTGAATCTATTCTTTCCCCAGACCTCACTCCAAGTGAGAAAGACGAGTTCCTAGAAATGTTCAAAGATTTCCTTGACCTCTTTGCAACTAGCTACCACCACCTTCGCCATGTGACTGCCAAAGAGCACAAGATAGAGCTGAAGCCTGATGCGAAGCCTGTGGCTCAGAAGTATCGGAGATTAGGGCCCCTACAGACCGATGCTTTGCGCTCAGAGTTGCAGAAGCTTGTAGTAGCTGGGTTTATTGTTCTGGTTCACAATATTGAATGGGTTTCACTAGTGGTAGTCACCCCAAAGAAAAACAAGTGGCGGGTCTGCATCGACTATAAGAAACTCAATGCAGCCACCAAGAGGGACCATCATCCTCTTTCCTTTCAAGACCTCATTCTTGAGAAGGTAAGTGGTCATGAGATGTATACTTTCTGTGATGGTTACTCTGGGTTTTATCAAATCAGAATTGCCCGAAGAAGATGTGCTTAAAACCACATTTGCCACACCCTGGGGGACATTTGCATTCAAAGTAATGCCATTTGGCCTCACCAATGCTCCTGCTACCTTTCAAAGATTTATGCAAATGGTGTTTGCTCCTTATTTGGGGGATTTCATGGAGGTGTTTTCAGATGATTTTTGTATATTCTCGTCACGTAAGGAGCATGTCATGAAGGTTAGGTTGGCCTTCCAAAGGGTCAATGATGCGAATGTAAGTCTCAACCCAAAGAAATGCACCATTGGAGCCACTCAAGGGAGGTTACTGGGACATATTGTCTCATCCGAGGGTGTTAAGCCTGACCCTGAGAAGGTAGAAGCCATCCTCAAGCTCTTCCCGCCAACAACCAAACATCAGGTATGCTCATTTGTCAATCTAGCAGGATACTATCGCCGCTTCATTGATCAATATACTGCTTTGACATATCCCATGACTATGCTATTAAAAGATGGGGTTGATTTCTCTTGGGATGAGAATTGTGATCATGGGTTTGCACAAATCAAGAATGCTCTGGCTTCAGAACCCATTCTACGCAATCCAGATTGGCCAAAGATGGTCAAAGACTTTCTATACCAATCCTGGGTTTGGTGAGCACACTCTGGCAGGTATTCTTCTCCAGCAAGGGGAGGATTGGTTCATGTATCCTGTTCGATTTGCTTCTCGACAATTGCTCGACACCGAACGATGCTACTCAGAGGCTGACAAGCATGCCTTGTCTTTGGTTTTTTGCATTGAGAAATTTAAGCATTATGTGGCTGGAATGTCCTTCATTATAATCTCTAGCAATGGTCTTGCAAAGCAGGTTCTTCAGTCACCAAATCCCATGGGCCGGTTGGCCAAATGGTTGGTAGTTCTACAAGAATATGATTTTTCTTTCAAAATTGTAAAAGGGGGTTGTTCCAACTTGAAGAATGCTTTGATTGATTTAGAGGAGTGCCTCGATGTAACCCTTGTAGCAGCCATAGAAGTGGGGGATCCATGGTATGGCAGTATCTACAGGTTTCTGACTGCTTTCTCCTTTTCTCCAGAAAGTACTAGCTATGAGAGAAAGAAGATCCGCAGAGATAGTAGGCGCTACACCCTCTTTGATGGGGTGTTGTACCGTCAAGGCATGGATGGGATACTAAAATGGGCCATTGATGCAGATGAAGTACCTAAGGTATTGAAGCATTATCATGATGGATTTTGTGGAGGCCACTATGCCAGTGACTATACAGCTAAGAAGATTTTACATGCTAGATACTATTGACCGACCTTGTTCAAGGATGTCACTTTGTATTGCAAACCATGTGAACCATGCCGATTCTTTGGTAGGAAGGATTTGTGTCCTAGGCAACATCACCCAGTGATGTCCATCCATCCGTTTCAAAAGTGGGGAATAGATTTTGTTGGGCCCTTGCCCATGACTTCCCGTAAAAAGAAGTATCTTTTGGTAGCCGCTCAGTATGTCACTAAGTGGGCTAAAGCTACCGCCCTCCCCGCTGCAAATAGTAAGGCAGTTTCAAATTTCATATTTGAACGTATCTGCACAAGGTTTGGGACACCCATGGAAATAGTCTTCGACCATGGGAGTCCATTCTTAAATGAAGCAGTGGAGTTACTCATGGATCGCATGGGTATTGATCATCATACTTCTAGCATCTATTATCCAGCATCCATGGGTCAAATGGAGCGGACCAACGGCCTCCTTTGTAAAACCATGGGAAAAATGGCCACAGGGAACAGGAGCCAGTGGGATCAGAAGGTCACAAAAGCCGTATGGGCTTACAACATCACTCATAAAACATCTATAGGTCACACTCCTTTTGAGTTGGTATATTGTACTGAGGCCGTTTTACCACTAGAGATAGAGATTCTAGCTTTGAGATTGGCACAAGAACAGAGGATGACAGAAGATGAACATGTAGAGGCTCGGTTGGTGCAACTTGAGAAGCTAGATGAAACCCGACGCCTTACCCTACATCAAACAGAGATTCAAAAGAATCGACAAAAGGCCCACTTGGATGCTAAGATTCGCAAGGGATGGGAAAGACACTTTGCTGAGGGGGATGTTGTGCTATGCTTTGATAACAGATTGGACCGCCAAATGGATAAGAAGTTTCTGCCACTATGGACCGGTCCATACAAAGTCATCAAGGAACGTAGCAATGGGTCTGTACAAGTTCAGAAGCTGCATGAGCCATATGGCAGGAAGGTCATCAACAAGCGTTATCTCAAGCCCTTCTTTGTGCGTGATGGACCCAGGCATGGAAATGCTGTGCATTCCTTGCCTGGGGGGGGGGGAGCTATTATGGATAAATTTGTCTAAGGAAAAAGGCATTAATATGTGTGTGTGTTTGTATGTGTGGCAATAGTATAATAAAATATGGTGTGCATAGGGCCTAGGGTTGAGGTGGCAGGGCATGACCATGTGCCACCCTTCCACGTAAGAGGACCCATAAGGTGTGATCCATGGTAGTAATATTATAAAATGTAAGGTGGCATGGCTCCTCCATGTGCACCCCTCCACCTAGGCTGCATTTAGTGAGATATGGCTCAAAGTCCATGGGAGAAGTAATATAAAATATGTGGAGATGGATATTATATTGGGTTATTCCCTCCATATAGTATAGGCCCATGTGGGGGAGGTATAGATAGTCCAAGGATGCAAGTTAAATAATGGGGAAAGTAGGATGAGGTGGCAAGATTCCTTGTGCCAACCCTCCACTTGTCCTCCTAGATGTTTGAATGTATTATAAAATTGGGAAGAGACCAAGGGAGTATCATAGACTTGGGATATGGGAGTTGATATATGTGGAAAAATGTGGCCAAGCGTTATCGCACACAATGGAGAGTGCGTAACTACCTAGCCCACATGGGAGACTCTTCCACACACACCATGCATGTGGGAGGATGCATTTATTGGGAGAGACCTTCTCTCTTGGCTATAAAAGGAGGGGACTATTCCTTGATGAGACACGCTCATTCTGTGTCATCGGAACGTAGTGATTATAGTCTCATGTGCCCTGTGTGTGTGTGTGTGTGTGTGTGTGTGTGAGAGAGAGAGAGAGAGAGAGAGAGAGAGAGAGAGAGAGATTGGGCACATGTTTGCTCAAGACATTCCCTCGTCCTTGGAATCTTCCTCGGTTGGAATGATTTCCTCTTTGTTGATTTTGATGTTGCTTAGGATGATGCTGATGCTGATGCTGATTCTGACTTTGATTTTGTTGATGATGACCACTTTTCTGATATGATCTACCTCTGTTTCTGCCTTTGCCTCTGCTTCTGTCTGAAGCTGTGAATGCCTGATCATTAGAATGACCTTTACGTGCTTGAATGGCCTGAGTCCTGAGTTCTTCACCAAGTAGAACTGATTGAAGTTCTTCCAGTGTTGGAATTTGCCGTTGGATGGCAATACTCTGGACTAGATTCTCATATCCTTCTCCTAGTCCATTTAGGATTACTTGAACCATTTCTGTGGGATTCATAGTCTCTCCTGCTGCTGCAAGTTGATTGTTGTAGTCTTTGATGCGGAGTACATAAGCATGACCGGTTTCATTGCTATTGCGAAAACTCTAGTTGATCTGGTTTCTCAGGGTGAGAATCCTGGATGTGTTCTTAGACTCGTAGAGAGCTGCGAACATATCCCATGCTTCTTTTGATGTCTTAACTGTGTTGAGCTGTCCTAGCATGACATCTTGCACATTCTGCTTGATCAGGTGATAGGCATACTTGTCTTTCTTATCCCATTCTGCTTGAGCTCGGGCAATGGCAGGATCTGCTACTGGTGTGGAAACTGTTTGTGTAGATGTAGATCCCGATGTAGATCCCATGTCTCAGCGGAAGACAAGGAAGCTCTGATACCATGACAAAATATGAAGAGGGGAGAGGAGAAGAGTGGAGATGAGGAGAGAGGGCACAGCTAGAGAGCACACCACAAATGACTAACTGTACACTACAATTAGTTGAAAAAATAGAATATATACAAACCCTTTTAGGGTTAGGGTTAGGGAATCTAACCCTTTCCTTTATAGCACTCTATAAGGTTAGTGCTATGCACATATGATCACGTGATGGTGCTATGCACACATGATCACATGATGTTGAGCGTGAACTCTCAACAGATTGAAATCTCTTCTTCACCAAATTCAAAAAAATGAGGTTGTTGTCGAATTAACAACATAGCGGTGAATGAACTTCCAATCTGCTCCAATAGATTCATATTTTCATGACTCATCTTATTGAGAGAGTAGTCTACATCGTATTGTTCTTCACTTGCTATGTCCTCCACATCCTCCTTCTGCCATAAAAATATAAAAAAGTTATGCGATGTACACATCCCAAATAAAGGCTTAAACAATCAGATAAGGTTTCATACATGCTTTCATTAGAGTGAGTCTCTCCTCTGCTTGGAGCAAAAATTTAAAAAGGT
This sequence comes from Dipteris shenzhenensis, assembly GCF_047967505.1. NCBI lineage: Eukaryota > Viridiplantae > Streptophyta > Polypodiopsida > Gleicheniales > Dipteridaceae > Dipteris > Dipteris shenzhenensis. Next base: position 42,915,977 of record NC_141623.1, on the reverse strand, counting down.
TTCATACATGCTTTCATTAGAGTGAGTCTCTCCTCCTCTTGGAGGAAAATTTTAAAAAGTTATGAGATTTACACATCCAAAATAAAAATAATGGTTTAAATAATCATAGAAGTATAAAGATAGCATGCTTTCATTAGACAAGTTATGAGATTTACACATCCCAAATAAAAATAATGGTTTAAATAATCATAGAAGTATAAAGATAGCATGCTTTCATTAGACTCAGTCTCTTCTCCTCTTGGAGGAAAATATCAAAAAGTTATGAGATTTACACATCCCAATTAAAGGCTTGAACAAGCATACAAGTATAAAGATAAGGTTTTATACATGCTGCAATGTAGTCATATTTTCAGGTTGTTTCCCAATGGTAGTAATTAGATGCTGAATACTCTCAGCCCAAAATGCTAGCAGATCGGCTTCTGTATATGATTCCATTTTGACTGGTAACTCCAAATCAAAAATCTCTCTAAGAAACAACATGCAGTTGTAGGCAACTCTCCACCCAAAGTTGTGTCCATCTTTTTGCTCCACTAGCAGACGTCTTTTGAATTCTACTTGATCTTGTTGCTCCGTGGTTGTTCTGACAGCAGATACTAGCCGATATGCAGCACTGTCCATCATGACATATTAAATATATTAATATGTCATGATCATAAGATACAAAATAAGAAAGTATCAAAAATATTAAGAGAATAATTACCTTGGGGAGTTGGCATGATAGCCTTCTATTGAATTCACAAACCATAAATGGTTGAGTTCAAGGTCCCAGAAGATCAGACTCCAATGTGAGCTACACGACTAGAATAAAAATGATTATTGTTTTACACAAATTTGCCAAAGAAATAGTAAAAATAAGGTTAGAGTTGATACTTACGCCTCATGATAAGGCATTAAGATGACTCGCACCCCATCTAAATTCAAAGGGCTTAACCAGGTACAAACATCTTCTATAGTCTTTTGAGGAGAGCTAAGAATAGAAGAAAGGAGAGCATCGAGCATGTAGACATGATGTTGCACTGCACTAGGAAGCTGAGAAATAACTACACTGCACCAAGAAATAAACAAACATTAGCTCATAGAATTGATTTGCATTCTGCACTAGGAAACTGATATATAACTACACTGTGAATAAATAAACAAATGTTAGCTCATTGAAGTAGCAACAAATAAATAAACGTTACGTGAGAATGGCCAAGATAACATTGTCATTAACCTCTTTTAAAGGATTGGAGAGGATTGAAACCTCCTCTCTACCAAAGCTTAAATACTGAGGTTCTCGTTTCAAAACGATCCTAACTTCAAATGAGCTCTCCATTTTATCCAATGCAGCTAAATTTGATTTTTCAATCAAATTTAGAGGTGGTTGCATTGTTGAAGTAGAAGGGAGTGCCTCCGTATTGACTTCATCCATTTCTTCTCCCTCTATTGCCTGTAAACAAATATGAGAGATTAGATTCATTATCTTTAAATTTAAATCTTATTTAAAAAATTGTATTTAGTTGAGAAATAGAGAGTCCATACCGCTAAGTATTGTCGTAGTGGCCTTTTTTCATAACCCTGCGAGCCATAATTATTAAAGAAGGCATCATCATGTTTGTCTTCATCCACCAACCTCTCTATGAACGGGTCATGTAAGTCCATCTTTTCATCATCATCAACTGGGACATTATGATCTTCAAGGTAATCATCCATGTCATCGGTGTCCTTGTGGTCTATCTCTTTTTCATAGCCTATGGTTAGATCTGCTTGAAGCTCGAAATAAGCCATGAAATGCTTATTTTCAATAATATTTGTGGAGTTGCCTTTTCTTAGGAGATCCTCAAATAAATATCCCATCCTGCACAAGGTGACCTCCCAACCTGCCGGTAGCAAATTCTCCATCATGGTAAGCAAGAGACTCCCACTTTTTGCAGGACTTCCATAGTTGTTTTTTTGATAATGTATGGACCTGGGAATATCTTGCTCTTCTAGCATCAATCTCAAATGATTTGAATTCCCTCTTATGTTCTTTTGTAAGGAGTGATCAGGGTTGCGACTCCGCATACACAGAAAGAATGATTCAAGAGTTTGAATCGCTATGCCACATTCTCTCTTGCGTCTCTTTGCTACATAAACACCACTATAGATCTTCAAATCTGATGAATATGCTCGCTCTAGAGTAACCTGCATGGCTTCTTTGTCTTTTTTATCAACAAAAATGACAATGTTGCAAATCGCCACTTTGCTAATGGTGGTATATACTATTCTATCAATGAAGTTATGGATATCATCGCTAGAAACTTCATTGATAAAGACTAGTTGTGGCTTATCCCATGCTGACTCATTCTTGAAGAAGTCATCTTCTGAGACTCCCTTGAAGTTCACAAGCTTTCCAGACTCTGCCATAACCTCTACATTGAATTGAAAGCTTTGGTGCATATCTGTCGGCATCCTTATCTCGCTGATTAATCTTTCCACATATGCAACCACCTGTTGTGGGATTTCTTTTCTCATATAAGAGGTTACTATTTCCGACCCATCTTCATCCTTTTTAATCCACCTATTTGCCCATAGCTTTACCTTGGGTGTTGACAAAGAAGCTATATGCTTCACCACATTATAGTCAATGTTACAATGAGTAAGTGGAATTTGTTTCTCTGACAGCAAATACTTAATGGCACTATGCACTGCATCACGCCTCACCTGTACATTGATGCATTCTTCCATGCAGTGGTCTTTGTCTTTTTTTCCAAAAAACCATTCTTTCTTTAAAATTTTTTGTGCTGCCATGGATGCATACTTATCAGGTAAGTACTTTACAGGCCTCCACATCCTTGCCGTCAACTCCTTCTTATCCATTACCTTTGACAAGGAGCTTCATAGGTCAGCTGTCCACGCTCACAAGCAATGCACGTTTCAAGCATCTCATTGAACACTTCAATAGGACGAAATATGATAGAAGTGTAGTCAGCATATCTGTCCCTCACCACCTTGAGGCTTGTCATACTTTCTTCTCGCTCTTGAGTTCCCCTAGGCACAACTGCACTCAAAGAAGTATAGAAGTTTGTGAGTGTGTCGGCGTCTGCTTTTGTGACCTTTCGCTTCAAATCAGGATTTGGAGAACCAAATGTTGTCCATATAACCCTTGCCTTCTGTAAGACCTCTGATGTTGAGGATATCTTACGCTTTCCATGGACATAATGATGAAGTCTCTCAGACTCAATCAAATACTTGATCTCATGCTTGAATCCTGGGGGATTCATAAGGGGAAACTTATGATATCACGTGAGTGTACAAAAGGGGGGTTTTTTGAGATGAGGCATAAGCTTATACATTAGGGGTGGGGGCCCTTTTTAATTTTTCTCAATCTTAAATTTAAGTTAGGGGGCCTTGACATCTTTGGGGAGGAAGAGGAAGGGGTATAGGGAAATACAAGTTTTTACCCTCTAAACATGAAAATTACACACACATACACATTTGACTAGTGACAATTGGTCATGTACCAATTGCACATGAACTAAGCTTGAGCTATACCTAAATTTAGGCCATGGTAGGGAAACAAATGAATACTACCCATTGGTGAATATTTGAAGATGGTCTAATCTATGTCATCTAAACTTTCTCATGATGTAATCCAAATAATTGAGAAAGAACATAGATTTAAGGAAGGGGGGGACATAGTCTACTTTTGGTGGTATCCTTATAAGCTTAAATAGGGGTGTTTTATTATGTTACATGGACCGTATATAGGGGGTTTTCTTGAAGTTGATGCACGCAGGTGACGTCCCCCTTGTACTAAGAGTGAATCCCCCGGGGCTTGAATATACAGATTGTTGCAAGATAATAATGGAATGAACTTATCTTTGCAAATTGTTCTGGAGTGAGTCTTTTGCCCTCCTTTGCTTCCCTTGCAATCTGATTACAAGCATAAGCCCAATGTTGACCATCAATGGGCTGGAATCTGCAATGAAGGAGGAATTCCTTCTTTACTTCCTTTAGCATATTCTCACCTTGTGCCTCTTCGCCTTGTTCATGTGCAATATTTTTAAGAGTGTCTTTAAAGAATTGACTGAAGGTTTCCTCAAAATGTGTAGGCCCTGTAAATGTTATTTGATCCAGAAAACTATTTTTGGTTGGACAAAACATTATTGGGCGCAAGACCACATTGCTTGCCACAGGTTTCTTACCATCTCTCAAAGCCTCGTATATTTGCATTGCATAGGATATATCAAGGCTTCGGCTATTAGTAAAGAGAGTTGCAGCTTCCACATCTTTGGCATTCACAAACCACCTCCTTTGACCCCAGATATATCCCACATCATCATCTGTAACTGCTTCATTAAGACGCAGATTAAGATTTTTGATTGATGTGAGTTCATCCTAATCATCTTCAGCCTCAGGTTCTGAGTCTTCTTCATCTTTCTCTTTTTTTCACTGTTTTTCATCCACATTATCTTTCTCTACAGTGGGACGATGTCTTTTTTTACTGCTTGGAACCGTGGCTCTTGCAGTACTAGCCTTTTGCATTTCACGTCGTGGTTTGCTAACAAGAGCTTCTAGCATAACTGCAGTGGATCGACCTTGATCTTCTTCAATTTTAATTCCCGTGCACTCAAGGCTTGTTTTTCATCATCCGTAGTTACATCCACCATTTCTGGCTCTAGAAGTTTGCGCTCATGTTCTACAGGTTTGTGACAGTGTGCCTGTTCTTCTTGTCCCTGCATCGAAGTCTAAGCTTTTTGATCTCCTTCATGTGAAGATCCTTGAATATGAGGAGCATATTTTGCATCCTGAAAGTATTCAAACATCATCTTTGCATGCATCCTTTTTGCCACAACACTAGGAAATTGCTCTCAAGTATATGAAAGAGTCTCCAATGCACTTTGCAGCTCTGGAAACTTTGATGGTTGAGGAGGCATCACAAAGGTCTTTGAGTCTCTCCTTGACACAATAAAATGAATACCGCCAACTTTAGGATCTGAACTCTTTGTTAAAATATCCACAAAGGTGTCTTTTCGCTGTACTATTATGCCTACCACAAGGCTTGAAGTCATATCTTTTTTGAAGAAAGTAGCATCCCATGGATCTTCAACACCATTGAACTCGAGCCTTTCTGACATAAGTAGAAAGAGTCTCTTTTCCTTTTGATGAAGAAACCAAGCTCTTCTGCCCATGTGATATCGAGTCCACCTACAAAAGCCATTGGGGCTATATTCCTTTCCTTTGAAATTCAGAGTGACATCAGAAACCCATCCTCTGATCTCAGAGTCATTTAGGATAGCCATCACATTAGCTGATTGCTCCATAATCCTACAAGAAAAGATAATGAAGAATTTAGATACATACAAGTAAAGTACAATATACAACCCTTGATACAATAAATGTGGGAAATAGCCCAAAAGGCTTTACAAGGCTTCATATGGCAATAAATGTGGGAAATAGCCTAAAAGGCTTTACAAGGCTTAAATATTTGTACAAATGTAAAAAAATTAGCCAATAAAGCTTTACAAGTAATATAAAATGTCGTCTAGTGATAAAGCTTCAATCTTCGTGAAGACATGTAATCTGTCCATCCATTGATTTGCCCTCTAGTCATAAAGCTTCAATCTTCGTGATGACATGTAATCTGTCCATCCATTGATATCTGTGCACTGATACCCAATTGATGCAATCTATCCACTAAAAACTGTTCCACTGATATCCACTTATGCAGCCCACATGATATCCACTTATGCATCCCACTGATACTCGTTAAATAGTGAATGGTCAGGATGGTCGGGTTTATTACAAGGCGCTTCATATGACAATAAATGTAAAAAATAGCATAGAAGGCTTTACAAGGGTTTTTATGACAATAAAGGAGCTTAAATATTTATACAAATGCAATAAAAATAACCAATAATCATCAAGCTCCAATATGTCCCATGACATGTAATCTGTCCACTGATATCTGCTCATGCAATCTGCCCACTGATAAACTTCTTGGTAAATGGTAAAAGTTCTTATTTAATAGCATGTTATGAGTGTTAAACCGCATGTGAGCGAAGGGACTAACAACGATTAGGAACTAGTTAGAAAAATTTGAGCATGGCTTCGATTGGCAACTTGGAAAATTGTCTCTCCTCTAAGGCAATCTAATCTATGCTAAACTATGCTAAACCAACCGTCGAAGTGAAGAAAAGCAATAAATAATTTCTTTTTCTGTGTTCATTTTAATGTGCTGGGGTTTAAGAGGCTTAAATATGCAAAAGAAGGGGTTGTGATGTAGAGGCTAAACCTGCATGTGAGATAAATGAAGAACAAGTATCTAAAGAAAAGTTAACATTTTTCAATTTAAAAGATGAATATATATAAAAATATTATCTCACCTTCAAAACAAACCATAAATTCACTCTTTTATAAAATTTTTAAAAAATAATATAAAACATGTAAATATATAAAACTCCCTTTACTTTCTCTCTCTCTCTCTCTCTCTCGACTCCTAAATCTCTCTGTAGCCATAGTCAAGACACCTCATTCTCTCTCTTAATCTCTCTCTCTCTGTCTGACAACTCTTAAGTATTTTCCTCTCTATCCTCATCCCACTTATTCTCTCTCTCCCTCTCCCTCCCTCTAGCACAGAAGTTTCATTCCTCCCTCTCTCTCCCTCTCTCTCTTTCTCTCTCTCTCTCTCTCTCTCTCTCTCTCTCTCTCTCTCTCTCTCCCTCTCTCTCTTTCTCTCTCCCTAAGTCTCCCTCTTCTCTTCTCTCTCACTCTCTCTTTCCCTCTCTCCTCTCGCCACGTTTCATTCTGATAAACATCTCTCTCTCTCCCTCTCTCTCCCTCTCTCTCTCTCCCTCTCTCTCTTTCCCTCTCTCCCTCTTTCTCTCTCTCCCTCTCTCTCTTTCTCTCTCTCTCCCTCTCTCTCCCTACTCTCTCCCTCCCTCAAGCAGCCACGGCCCCCAGGAGACCCTCTTCTCTCTCGTAATCTCTCTCCCCCTCTCTCCTCTCTCTTTCTTTCCCTCCCTACTCTTCTCTCTCATTTAAGGAGCCCCTCTTCTCTCTGTGAATCTCTCTCTCTCTCTCCCTCTCTCCCTCTCTCTTGGCGGCCACAGCCGCCAAGAGCCCCTCTTCTCTCTCTTAATTTCTCTCTTTCTCTCTCTCCTCTCTCTTCTCTCTTTCTCTCCCTCCCTATTCTCTCATTTCTCAAATTTACAAACTCAAATATAAATAAAAAACTAATTAAAATAGAACTCAAAAACTCAAATAAGAAACTAATTTAATCCCTCTCTCTCCCTCTCTCTCTTTCTCTCTCTCTCCCTCTCTCTCTTTCCCTCTCTCTCTCTTTCTCTCTCTCCCTCTCTCTCTCTTTCTCTCTCTCTCCCTACTCTCTCCCTCCCTCAAAGCAGCCACGGCCCCCAAGAGACTGTCTTCTCTCTCTTAATCTCTCTCCCCCTCTCTCCTCTCTCTCTCTTTCCCTCCCTACTCTTCTCTCTCATTTAGGGAGCCCCTCTTCTCTCTGTGAATCTCTCTCTCTCTCTCCCTCTCTCCCTCTCCTCTCTCATTTAAGGAGCCCCTCTTCTGTCTCTTAATTTCTCTCTTTCCCTCTCTCCTCTCTCCTCTCTCTTTCTCTCCCTCCCTATTCTCTCATTTCTCAAATTTACAAACTCAAATATAAATAAAAAACTAATTAAAATAGAACTCAAAAACTCAAATAAGAAACTAATTTAAAAAGAATTGTAATGCCTTCTAAAAGACCACCCTCCTCAAAAACTTTAAGAATAAACTAATTGAAAAAGAATTATAAGTAAAGAAAAAGAATTACAAGACGAATTTTAAGAAATAGAACTCAAAAACTTTAACAAGAAACTAATTGAAAAAGAATTGTAAGTAAAGAAAAAGAATTACAAGACGAATGAAAAAGAATGCAAGTACCTGGAAAAAGTGAAAAAAGTAAGGCTCCGCTTATCCTTTCTCTTCCGCTCTTGGTTGCTTCAATGAAATGAGGAGAGAGTTAAAATGAATGAATGGAAAGAAAAGTATATATAAGAAAAACTAGTCCACTCCTCCTACGCATAAATTTGAATTTTAAAAAAAGAGAGGGAAATTTGAATTCATTATAAACTTGAATTCAAATTTGTGTTCAACATTCTTCTTATACTTTCTTCTCGTACGTTCCTTTTGAATTCAAATTTGTGTTCAACATTCTTCTTGATACTTTCTTCAACATTCTTCTCGATACTTTCTTCTCGTAAGTCCTTTTCATTCTTCTCGTAAGTCAAATCTTATTTGTCGCTCTTGCTCGTGATAGTAAGTCAAATCCTCCTCTCCCCTCTCTCTCCTTTTGCTCCCTCCTCTCCTCTCACTCTCTCTCTCTCCTCTCTCTCTTTCCTCTCCCCTCCCTCCCTCCCTCCATCCCTAGACCCCGCCCTCCCCCCTTTCCCTCCCCTCCCTTCCCCTTCCCTCCCCTCCCTCCGCTGCCAAAACTCCTCCCTCCCTCGACCCCCGCCCTCCCCTCCCCTCCCCTCCCCTCCCTCCCTCCGCCACCAAAACCCCCCCCATCGGCCCCTCCCCTCCCGCTCCCCCCCTCCCCTTCCCCCTCTCCCGTCCCCGTCCCACCCCCTTTCCCCCGGCCCCGTCCCAACCCCTTAACCCTCCACACCCCCTTCCCCCCTTCCCCAGGGTTGGCAGCGGTGGCCGCCAGCCCTGCCCCCCCTAACCCCCTTCCTCCCCTACCCCTTTTTCCCCCCTACCCCCTTTCAACCCTCCCCCCCTTTTCCCCACCCCCCCTTCGCGACCCCCCCCTCTTCCCCACCCCCCCTTCCCTCGGGCTGGCGGCCGCCGCCGCCAGCCCCCCTTCTCTCAACCCCTCCCACCCCCTTCCCCCCCTCTCAGCCCTCCCCCCCCTCCTTCGCCACCCCCCAGCCCTCCCCCCCCTTTCCCACCCCCCCTTCCCCCAGGCTAGCGGCCGCGGCCGCCAGCCCCCCCCCCCTCTCAACCCCTCCCACCCCCTTCACCCCCACCCAACCCCCTCCTCGGGCTGGCGGATGTGGCCACCAGCCCCCCCCTCTCAGCCCTCCCCCCCCCTCTTCCCCATCCCCCCTTCGCGACCCCCCAGCCCCCCAACCCTCCCCCCACTCTTCCCCACACCCCCCTTCCCCCAAGCTGGCGGCCGCGACCGCCAGCCCCCCCCTCCTCTCAACCCCTCCCACCCCCTTCCTGCCCTCTCAGCCCTCCCCGCCCCTTCGCGACCCCCCCAGCCCTCCCCCCCCTGTTCCCCACCCCCCCTTCCCCCGGGGCCGCCAGCCCCCCCCTCCTCTCAACCCCTCCCACCCCCTTCCCCCCCTCTCAGCCCTCCCCCCCCCTTCGCAACCCCCCCAGCCCTCCCCCCCCTTTCCCACCCCCCCTTCCCCCGGGCTGGTGGCCGCGGCCGCCAGCCCCCCTCCCCTCCTCTCAACCCCTCCCACCCCCTTCACCCCTCCCACCCCCTTCCCCCCCACCCAACCCCCTCCCCAAGCTGGCGACCGCGGCTGCCAGCCCCCCCCCCCCTCTCAGCCCTCCCCCCCGCCCTCTTCCCCACCCCCCCTTCGCGACCCCCCAACCCTCCCCCCCCTCTTCCCCACACCCCCCTTCCCCCGGGCTGGCGGCTGCGGCCACCAACCCCCCCCTCCTCTCAACCCCTCCCACCCCCTTCCCGCCCTCTCAGCCCTCCCCCCCCCCTTCACGACCCCCCTAGCCCTCCCCCCCCCTCTTCCCCACCCCCCCTCCCCCGGGCTGGCGCGGCCGCCAGCCCCCCCTCCTCTCAACCCCTCCCACCCCCTTCCCCCCTCTCAGCCCTCCCCCCCCCCCCTTCGCGACCCCCCGAGCCTTCCCCCCCTTTCCCACCCCCCCTTCCCCCAGGCTGGCAGCCGCGGCCGCCAGCCCCCCCCACCCCAACCCCTCCCACCCCCTTTCCTCTCAACCCCTCCCACCCCCTTTCCCCCCACCCAACCCCCTCCCTGCCCCCAAGCTGGCGGCCGCGGCTGCCAGCACCCCCCCCCCTCTCAGCCCCTCCCACCCCCTTCACCCCTCCCACCCAACCCCCTCCCCGCCCCCGAGCCCCCCCCCCCTCTCAGCCCCTCCCACCCCCTTCCCCCCCCACCCACCCCCCTCCCCGCGCCCCGGAGCTGGCGGCCGCAGCCACCAGCCCCCCCCCCTCTCAGCCCCTCCCACCCCCTTCACCCGTCCCACCCAACCCCCTCCCTGCCCCCGAGCTGGCGGCGTGGCCGCCAGCCCCCCCCCCTCTCAGCCCCTCCCACCCCCTTCCCCCCCACCCACCCCCCTCCCCACCCTCGAGCTGGCGGCCGCGACCGCTAGCCGCCCCCCCTCTCAGCCCTCCACCCCCTTTCCCCCCACACACCCCCCTCCCCGCCCCCGCCAGCGCCGCCAGCCCCTCTCGCCCCCTTTCCTCTCCCCCCCCCTTCCCCCCCTCTAGGCCGCCAGCCCCCCCTTCCCCCCTCCATGGGAGACCCAGTCCCCCCCTTCCCCCCCCTCCCTCCTCCTTTCCTCCCTCTACTCAGCCCCACCCTCTCCCTCCCTCGTCCCTTCCCTCCAGTCACTCCATCCTCTTCTTCTCCTCCCCTGAACCTTTCTCTCTCTAGTTCCTCTCTCTTCAAATTTAAAAAAAAAATCTAGAAAAAAAATTAATCAAAAAAATTTGCAAGTACCTAGAAAAAGTTTGTAAGTTTGCTCTTTCTTGCTTTCTTGCTCTTCCTTCCTTGCTCTCTTGATCGTCCTTGCTTTCTTGCTTCAGTGAATGAAATGAGGGGAGAATGAATGAAGAAGGAAGACTATATATAAGAAAAATTAGGTTTTCCTCCTCCTCTCCTATTGGCTTTCCATTCCTCCCCTCTCTCCTATTGGCTTTTCATTTATCCCCTCTCCTATTGGCTCCCATTACTCCCCCTCTCCCATTGGACCCCCATCCCTCATCCCAATCTTCCATTAGCCCTCCCCCCATCCATCCATTTTTTCTTCCTCCCCATTGCCACCACTCCCATCCCACATTTCCACCAAGTCCCATACTCCTCCCATTTCCCAAAATCCCATATTTCCCCATCTCACCCTCCTCTTTTTCATCCCCTATTAACTCCCTCACTCATTTCACTCCCTTATTATCCTACTCCCCTATTACCTTCCCCTCTCCCATTCCATTCTTCCCTCCCCACTCTCACTTCCACTTCCCATTACTCACTTGCCATTTGAAAACTATTAATATATTATTATACTATTTTTCATACTTATTATCATACACGCTTATTACTTCCCTCTCCCATTCCACTCCTCCCTCCTCATTCCCACTTCCACTTCCCATTACTCACTTGCACATTTACAAACTATTAATATATTATTATATGATTTTTTATACTATTTGCAAACTTACATATGGGCAAAATCACAGGTGTCAAAGCGATCCTATTGTGGTCATACAACAACTGTGCTTTTATTCAAGGGCATATTTATCCTCATCAACAAGCTTATTTACTCAAGGTATGAAGTGAATAATTTGTGCACTAGGTGTTTACTTTGTATCAAAATTGTTTGCCACACACACACACATATACACATACCAAGAATTTTCTAATATTATCGCATCTACATTTCTCCGATGGGCACAAAACTTTGTACACGCCTCAACCTAGGTCTTATTGACTTGCATACAAAGTGGTGCACCCATCTCATAAGTACTTGTTCGGATAACACACCTCCAAACGTATTTTATGACGATTGTGCATAACACTAGGAACAAAATGGTGTATCATGTGAGATCGACTATGCAAAGCATATCCAATGGACACAAGACTCTACACGTTCCTCAACCTAGGCAGTATTGAATTGTGTGCAAAGTGGCATCCCCATCCGATAAGTACCTGTTTGAAAAATACACCTACGATCGTGTTTTGTGACCGTTGTACATGACACCAAGGCAAAAAACGGTATTTAATACTCAATCTATCATGTAAAGCATATCCGATGGTCACAATACTTTGCACATGCCTCAAAAGCAGTGGTATGGTATTCCATGCAAAGTGGAACACCCATTCAATAAGTACTTTTTAGAATATCACACCTAGGACCATGTTTTTTATTGGTTGTTGTCCATGACACTAAGGCAAAAACGCTGATTTATGCTTAATCGATAGTGCAACGCATATGTGATCATCACACTACTTTGCACACATCTCAACCTAGGTATTATTGACTTACATGCAAAGTGGCATGCCCATCCCATAAGTACTTAGTCGAATAACACATCTAGGACTGCGTTTTTTGACGATTGTGCATGACACTAAGGCAAAAACGGTGTTTTATGCTTGATCGACAATGCAAAGCATATCCGATGGGCACAATACTTTGCACACACCTTCAAATAGGTAGAATCGACTTACATGCAAAGTGGCACGCCCATCCCATAAGTGCTTGATCGGATAACATACCTAGCAGCGTGTTTCTTTACAGATGTGCATGACACTAGAGCAAAAATAGTATTTAATGCTCGATCGACCATGCAAAGGATATCCGATGGGCACAACACTTTTCGTACACCTCAACCTAGGTGGTATTAAAATGTTCTCAAAGAGGCACACCCATCCGATAAGTACTTGGTCAGATAACACACCTAAGGGCGTGTTTTTTTGCGGATATGCATATCACTAGGGAAAAAATGGTGTATAATGCGTGATATACCATGCAAAGCATATCCGATGGTGACAATACTTTGCACACATCTCAACCTAGTTGAAACAGACTTGCGTGCAAATTAGAGCCCCCATCCGATAAGTACTTGTTTGAATAACACACCTAGGACCGTGTTTTTTCATGGTTGTGCATGACACTAAGGCAAAAACGGTGTTTTATGCTTGATCGACAATGCAAAGCATATCCGATGGGCACAATACTTTGCACACACCTTCAACTAGGTAGAATCGACTTACATGCAAAGTGGCATGCCCATCCCATAAGTGCTTGATCGGATAACATACCTAGCAGTGTGTTTTTTTACAGATGTGCATGACACTAGAGCAAAAATAGTATTTAATGCTCGATCGACCATGCAAAGGATATCCAATGGGCACAAAACTTTTCGTACACCTCAACCTAGGTGGTATTGAAATGTTCTCAAAGAGGCACACCCATCCGCTAAGTACTTGGTCAGATAACACACCTAAGGGCGTGTTTTTTTGCGGATGTGCATATCACTAGGGGAAAAATGGTGTATAATGCGTGATCGACCATGCAAAGCATATCCGATGGTGACAATACTTTGCACTCATATCAACCTAGTTGAAACGGACTTGCGTGCAAACTGGAGCCCCCATCCGATAAGTACTAGTTTGAATAACACACCTAGGACCATGTTTTTTCATGGTTGTGCATGACACTAAGGCAAAAACGGTGTTTTATGCTTGATCGACAATCCAAAGCATATCCGATGCACGCAATACTTTGCACACACCTTCAACTAGGTGGAATAAACTTACATGCAAAGTGGCACGCCCATCCCATAAGTGCTTGATCGGATAACATACCTAGTAGCGTGTTTTTTGACGGATGTGCATGACACTAGATCAAAAATAGTATTTAATGCTCGATCGACCATGCAAAGGATATCCATGGGCACAAAACTTTTCGTATGCCTCAACCTAGGTGGTATTGAAATGTTCGCAATGAGGCACACCCATCCGATAAGTACTTGGTCAGATAAGACACCTAATGGCGTGTTTTTTTGCGGATGTGCATATCATTAGGGAAAAAATGGTGTATAATGCGTGATCGACCATGCAAATCATATCCGATGGTGACAATACTTTGCACGCACCTCAACATAGTTGAAACGGACTTGCGTGCAAAGTGGAGCCCCCATCTCATAAGTACTTATTTGAATAACACACCTATGGCCGTGTTTTTATATGGTTGTGCATGACACTAAGGAAAACGGTGTGTTATGCTTGATCGACAATGCAAAGCATATCCGATGGGCACAATACTTTGCACACACCTTCAAATAGGTGGATTTGACTTACATGCAAAGTGGCACGCCCATCGCATAAGTGCTTGATCAGATAACACACCTAGCAGCGTGTTCTTTTACGGAGGTGCATGGCACTAAGGCAAAAATGGCATTTAATGCTCGATCGACCATGCAAAGCATATTCGATGGGCACGATACTTTGCACACACCTTCAACTAGGTGGAATTTACTTACATGCAAAGTGGCATTCCCATCGCATAAGTGCTTGATCGGATAACAAACCTAGCAGCGTGTTTTTTTACGGATGTGCATGGCACTAAGGCAAAAATGGTATTTAATGCTCGATCGACCATGCAAAGCATATCCGATGGGCATGACACTTTTCCTATACCTCAAACTAGGTGGTATTAAAATGTTGTCAAAGAGGCACACCCATCCGATAAGTACTTGGTCAGATAACAGACCTAAGGGCGTGTTTTTTTGTGGATGTGCATACCACTAGGGAAAAAACGGTGTATAATGCGTGATCGACCATGCAAATCATATCCGATGGTGACAATACTTTGCACACACCTCAACCTAGTTGAAACAAACTTGCGTGCAAACTGGAGCCCCCATCCGATAAGTACTAGTTTGAATAACACACCTACGACCGTGTTTTTTCATGGTTGTGCATGACACCAAGGCAAAAACGGTGTTTTATGCTTGATCGACAATGCAAAGCATATCCGATGCACGCAATACTTTGCACACACCTTCAACTAGGTGGAATAGACTTACATGCAAAGTGGCATGCCCATCCCATAAGTGCTTGATCGGATAACATACCTAGCAGCGTGTTTTTTGACGGATGTGCATGACACTAGAGCAAAAATAGTATTTAATGCTCGATCGACCATGCAAAGGATATCCGATGGGCACAAAACTTTTCGTACGCCTCAACCTAGGTGGTATTTAAATGTTTGCAATGAGGCACACCCATCCGATAAGTACTTGATCAGATAACACACCTAATGGCATGTTTTTTTGCGGATGTGCATATCATTAGGGAAAAAATGGTGTATAATGCGTGATCCACCATGCAAATCATATCCGATGGTGACAATACTTTGCACGCACCTCAACGTAGTTGAAACAGACTTGCGTGCAAAGTGGAGCCCCCATCTGATAAGTACTTATTTGAATAACACACCTATGGCCGGATTTTTATATGGTTGTGCATGACACTAAGGCAAAAACGGTGTGTTATGCTTGATCGACAATGCAAAGCATATCCGATGGGCACAATACTTTGCACACACCTTCAACTAGACGTAATTGACTTACATGCAAAGTGGCACGCCCATCGCATAAGTGCTTGATCAGATAACACACCTAGCAGCGTGTTTTTTTACGGATGTGCATGGCACTAAGGCAAAAATGGTATTTAATGCTCGATCGACCATGCAAAGCATATCCTATGGGCACGATACTTTGCACACACCTTCAACTAGGTGGAATTGACTTACATGCAAAGTGGCATTCACATCGCATAAGTGCTTGATCGGATAACACACCTAGCAGCGTGTTTTTTTACGGATGTGCATGGCACTAAGGCAAAAATGGTATTTAATGCTCGATCGACCATGCAAAGCATATTCGATGGGCATAATACTTTTCCTATACCTCAACCTAGGTGGTATTAAAATTTTGTCAAAGAGGCACACCCATCCGATAAGTACTTGGTCAGATAACATACCTAAGGGCGTGTTTTTTTGCGGATGTGCATACCACTAGGAAAAAAACGGTGTATAATGCGTGATTGACCATGCAAATCATATCCGATGGTGACAATACTTTGCACACACCTCAACCTAGTTGAAAAGGACTTGCGTGCAAACTGGAGCCCGCATCCGATAAGTACTAGTTTGAATGACACACCTAGGACCGTGTTTTTTCATGGTTGTACATGACACCAAGGCCAAAACGGTGTTTTATGCTTGATCGACAATGCAAAGCATATCTGATGGGCTCAATACTTTGCACACACCTTCAACTAGGTGGTTAACTTACATGCAAAGTGGCACACCCATCCCATAAGTGCTTGATCGGATAACATACCTAGCAGCGTGTTTTTTGACGGATGTGCATGACACTAGAGCAAAAATAGTATTTAATGCTCGATCGACCATGCAAAGGATATCCGATGGGCACAAAACTTTTCGTACACCTCAACCTAGGTGGTATTGAAATGTTCTCAATGAGGCACATGCATCCGATAAGTACTTGGTCAGATAACACACCTAATGGTGTGTTTTTTTTGCGGATGTGCATATCATTAGGGAAAAAATGGTGTATAATGCATGATCCACCATGCAAATCATATCCGATGGTGACAATACTTTGCACGCAACTCAACGTAGTTAAAATAGACTTGCGTGCAAAGTGGAGCCCCCATTTGATAAGTACTTATTTGAATATTACACCTATGGCCGGATTTTTATATTGTTGTGCATGACACTAAGGCAAAAACGGTGTGTTATGCTTGATCGACAATGCAAAGCATATCCGATGGGCACAATACTTTGCACACACCTTCAACTAGGTGTAATTGACTTACATGCAAAGTGGCACGCCCATCGCATAAGTGCTTGATCAGATAACACACCTAGCAGCGTGTTTTTTTACGGATGTGCATGGTACTAAAGCAAAAATGGTATTTAATGCCCGATCGACCATGCAAAGCATATCCGATGGGCACGATAATTTGCACACACCTGCAACTAGGTGGAATTTACTTACATGCAAAGTGGCATTCGCATCACATAAGTGCTTGATCGGATAACACACCTAGCAGCGTGTTTTTTTACGGATGTGCATGGCAGTAAGGCAAAAATGGTATTTAATGCTCGATCGACCATGCAAATCATATCCGATGGTGACAATAATTTGCACGCACCTCAACGTAGTTGAAACGGACTTCTGTGCAAAGTGGAGCCCCCATCTAATAAGTACTTATTTGAATAACACACCTATGGCCGTGTTTTTATATGGTTGTGCATGACACTAAGGCAAAAACGGTGTGTTATGCTTGATCGACAATGCAAAGCATATCCGATGGGCACAATACTTGGCACACACCTTCAAATAGGTGGAATTGACTTACATGCAAAGTGGCACGCCCATCGCATAAGTGCTTGATCAGATAACACACCTAGCAGCGTGTTTTTTTACGGATGTGCATGGCACTAAGGCAAAAATGGTATTTAATGCTCGATCGACCATGCAAAGCATATCTGATGGGCACAATACTTTGCACACACCTTCAACTAGGTGGAATTGACTTACATGCAAAGTGGCATTCCCATCGCATAAGTGCTTGATCGGATAACACACCTAGCAGAGTGTTTTTTTACGGATGTGCATGGCACTAAGGAAAAAATGGTATATAATGCTCGATCGACCATGCAAAGCATATCTGATGGCCATAATATTTTTCCTATATATCAACATAGGTGGTATTAAAATGTTTTCAAAGAGGCACACCCATCCGATAAGTACTTGGTCAGATAACAGACCTAAGGGCGTGTTTTTTTGTGGATGTGCATACCACTAGGGAAAAAATGGTGTATAATGCGTGATTGACCATGCAAATCATATCCGATGGTGACAATACTTTGCACACACCTCAACCTAGTTGAAACGGACTTGCGTGCAAACTGGAGCCCCCATCGGCTAAGTACTAGTTTGAATAACACACCTAGGGCCATGTTTTTTCATGGTTGTGCATGACAACAAGGCAAAAACGGGGTTTTATGCTTGATCGACAATGCAAAGCATATCCGATGGGCACAATACCTTGCACACACCTTCAAATAGGTGAAATCGACTTACATGCAAAGTGGCACGCCCATCCCATAAGTGCTTGATCGGATAACATACCTAGCAGCGTGTTTTTTGACGGATGTGCATGACACGAGCAAAAATAGTATTTAATTCTCGATCAACGATGCAAAGGATATCCGATGGGCACAAAACTTTTCGTACGCCTCAACCTACGTGGTATTGAAATGTTCGCAATGAGGCACACCCATCCGATAAGTACTTGGTCAGATAACACACCTAATGGCGTGTTTTTTTGCGGATGTGCATATCATTAGGGAAAAAATGGTGTATAATGCGTGATCGACCATGCAAATCATATCCGATGGTGACAATACTTTGCACACACCTCAACGTAGTTGAAATGGACTTGCGTGCAAAGTGGAGCCCCCATCTGATAAGTAATTATTTGAATAACACACCTATGGCCGTGTTTTTATATGCTTGTGCATGACACTAAGGCAAAAACGTTGTGTTATGCTTGATCGACAATGCAAAGCATATCCGATGGGCACAATACTTTGCACACACCTTCAACTAGGTGGAATTGACTTACATGCAAAGTGGCACACCCATTGCATAAGTGCTTGATCACATAACATAGCTAGCAGCGTGTTTTTTTATGGATGTGCATGGCACTAAGGCAAAAATGGTATTTAATGCTCGATCGACCATGCAAAGCATATCCGATGGGGACGATACTTTGCACACACCTTCAACTAGGTGGAATTGACTTACATGCAAAGTGGCATTCTCATCGCATAAGTGCTTGATCGGATAACACACCTAGCAACGTGTTTTTTACGGATGTGCATGGCACTAAGGCAAAAATGGTATTTAATGCTCGATCGACCATGCAAAGCATATCCGATGGGCATAATACTTTTCCTATACCTCAAACTAGGTGGTATTAAAATGTTGTCAAAGAGGCACACCCATCCGATAAGTACTTGGTCAGATAACAGATTTAAGGGTGTGTTTTTTTGTGGATGTGCATACCACTAGGGAAAAAATGGTGTATAATGCGTGATCGACCATGCAAATCATACATCCGATGGTGAAAATACTTTGCACACACCTCAAACTAGTTGAAACGGACTTGCGTGCAAACTGGAGCCCCCATCCGGTAAGTACTAGTTTGAATAACACACCTAGGACCTTGTTTTTTCATGGTTGTGCATGACGCCAAGGCAAAAACGGTGTTTTATGCTTGATCGACAATGCGAAGCATATCCGATGGGCACAATACTTTTCACACACCTTCAATTAGGTGGAATCGACTTACATGCAAAGTGGCACGCCCATCCCATAAGTGCTTGATCGGATAACATACCTAGCAGCATGTTTTTTGACGGATGTGCATGACACTAGAGCAAAAATAGTATTTAATGCTCGATCAACCATGCAAAGGATATCCGATGGGCACAAAACTTTTTGTACGCCTCAACCTAGGTGGTATTGAAATGTTCTCAATGAGGCACACCCATTCGATAAGTACTTGGTCAGATAACACACCTAATGGCGTGTTTTTTTGCGGATGTGCATATCACTAGGGAAAAAATGGTGTATAATGCGTGATCGACCATGCAAAGCATATCCGATGGTGAAAATACTTTGCACGCACCTGAACCTAGTTGAAACGAGCTTGCGTGAAAAGTGGAGCCCCCATCCAATAAGTACTTGTTTGATTAACACACTTAGGACCGTGTTTTTTCATGGTTGTGCATGACACTAAGGCAAAAACGGTGTTTTATGCTTGATCGACAATGCAAAGCATATCCGATGGGCACAATACTTTGCACATACCCTCAACTAGGTGGAATTGACTTACATGCAAAGTGGCACACGCATCCCATTAGTGCTTGATAACATACCTAGTAGGCTCATGTTTTTTTACGGATGTGCATGACACTAGAGCAAAAATAGTATTTAATGCTCGATCGACCATGCAAAGGATAACTTGGCATGTCCATCTGATGAGTACTTGATCGGATAACTTCTCCCACCAATAAATTAAGTACTAATTAAAAATTATAATAAATGAGTAGATTATTAAAAAGAGACTAATATTTATGTAATTGTTGCTACTGTAGGTTGCTTGCGAAGGACTCTCACAAAGGAGATGGCTATAGATTTTGTTCCAGGGATGGTTGTGATTTTATGTAGCAAAAGAGAAGTAGTTGCATTTGCTACAATCCATGATAGTGATCCCAATTCAGTTTGCCACTTTCAAAGACTTGGCGAAGATAAGGTGGCAGTTACTGTATCAAAGATTCTTAGCGCACATGTTGAGCTAAAGTATAAATGTGGAGATATGGAAACACTTGGAGATGTTATGCCCTACAATACATCCAACAAATCATTTATAGCATGGGACAAAGATGAGACTTATGCAATAGACATTATCAAGAATACAAAGTGCACCACCTTGGATTTTACTATAGGGGACATTTTACAAATGAGATCATTTGCAAATAAGACTGTAGCAGAAGGTGAAGTATTGGGATTTGAACAAGTGGAGCAATGGTCATTTGCACAGATGAGGATTCTAAAAGTCACTGATGATGGTATGGTTGATAACATAACATCCTTATGTGATCCCTACTATGAGGTAGGCAAGAATATAAGATGGAGCATGCAATTTTTAAACATGAGAAAGAGGCACGTGGTTTTCAATGATAAAGACAACGTATACTACAATATCAAAGGACCTAAAAAGCGTGCCCATGTGCCAGGCTCTATCACTTCAAATGTGGATGATTTCAATATACTCAATTATAGAAGTGACATCTTATCTGGAGTGGATGAGTTCATTGGTTCCGAGAAACAAAATGATTTTAGAAGCGAAGCCTTATTTGGGGTGGATGAATTCTTGCATAGTGAGAAGGGCAAAGGTTTCAATAGCAATGTCTTGTCAAGTGTGGATGAGTTCATGCATATTAACAAACTTGGTGTCAATCAAGGTTGTGGATTTGTGAAAGCCATGCAAGATGTCCCAATGAGTGATGTTCTCTCAGGAGTGGAAGAGTTTCAAGGTTCTCAATACTCTTGTAGAATATTGAATTCATTGAATGGTCCTAAGAGTATGTTAAAAATGAGGATGAGATCAACAGAGGATTATTCAATATTTAACTTTGATTGTGATATGGACAAGGATGCAACGACCAATCATGGATGCTTGGTTACAAAGAAATGTGAGGAGAAGAAGTGCATAAATACAGATAACAACGTGCATGAGGAACGAAAACGGTCATACATATGCATGAAGAGAAAGTGAATCCAAGAAGATCCACAAAAGCAACCAAAGAGGAAGAGAGTAATGAAGGAGGAGAACATGTTAAATGCATTGGGATATCTATGTTGCAAGCGAAGATGTATGCGCTTCATTGATCTTGCAGACATCAGGGAATGTAGAGGACACGTGTGGCAAAGAAGAGGAAGCGAAAGAAATGAATACCTTCTCACAAGTCTCTCTTGCTTTCTTCAGAATGGCAATAAAAGGCTAAGTTCAAGACAAAAGGTAAAACCTCTCGTAAATGGAAAAGGGATTTGCAATAAGGCATATCGTGATATTACTGGATTATCCCATGGTACATATTGGGATTTAGTCACCAAGGCAAAGGGCGGCAACAAATTTAGCATTCATGGTAATAGAGGAAGGTCCAAATCAAGAATCTCAACTGTCAGGGTAGCAGCAATTTTGCAAGACTTCATACATGAAAATGCTTTACCTCAACCCCATATATCTACCAAACTCCCTAACGGTGACGCGATCACTGAAATGCACCTTCCAATGGGCTTGACAAAGCTCGAAGTATTTGAATCTATTGCAGAAAAGCAAAGGCAAAGAGGGGATGCCGTAGCTTCTTCTCATACTTTTTATACTCTTTGGAAGAAGAACTTTGGATATGTTAAAATCCCAAGGAGGCAAAAAATGTCAAAGTGCAATGTCTGTGATGATTTAAAGTGAGCGATTGAGAGTGCAACATGTCCAAATCAAAGGGAATTATACAAAAAAAACCGAAAATCTCATCATGACCTTATTCGACATTCCAAACAAAAATATGCATTTTGGAAGGAGCAAGCTATTTCGCATCCTGATGACTACATGTGCCTTATTGTAGATGACATGGATCAGAATACAACAACATTGCCTTGTTTTGTTGCCATTCCACCTAAATTACAAGGAAAGCACTTTCTAAAGACACATCTATGTGGAGTGTTAGTGCATGGAATTAAGTTCTTTGCAGATATATGGATTGATTCCTTACATCTACATGATAGCAATCAAGTTGTAACATCTATTATGAAGGCAATTCGCAATGTACATGCAGAAAAAGGTCACCTGCACCGACTTTGAGAATACAAGCTGATAATTGCTGGCGAGAAAATAAGAATGTACTCATGTTTGCATTCTGCTCCATGCTAGTTGCTCATCGAATCTTCAATGAGGTCGAATGTGGATTTTTGTATGTTGGGCATACACACATAAGGATATCGATCAGGTTTTTAGCACAGTCTCAAGGGAGCTTAAATGCAAGGATGTGGAGACAATAGATGACTTGGTAAGAAGATGTGGTAGGCAAGTTGGTGGTCGTAAGGAAAGTACAATATGTGAGAGGCTCGAAAGAATGTATGATTGGAAGAGCTTCATTCTACCTTTCATACAAACGGGTGGTGATGCATTGACAGGTCATACCAATCCACACTACTTTCGTTTTTTTTAAAAAGATGAAAGACCCGTAATGCAATGGCAACAGTATTCTCATGATATAAAATGGGAACCTGAAGAACCTTACAGTCTCTTAACTTCAATTCCCAGCAAGGAAAGGTATCCAACATGGGCTCCTATACAAGAATTTAATGAGAGGTCTAATTGTGAAATAGAAGGATTAAAAGCATTTATTACATACAAAGAGGAAATGCTCTGGAGATATCCTGATTCGAAGCCTACTTGGAGAGAACACACTACCACTGTAATTAACAAGACATGAAATTTAATAAAGGACCTTGAGAGAATGCAAGGCTCAAAGGATGTCAAGAAAGAATGCAATATGTTTTGGCCAAATGTTCATAACGATTTGCGCCCAGCTCCAGTCTTTGAAAATGAATTTGTATCATTACTCCCACGTCCATATTGTGGACCAAAGAAGAGAGAGTTTATGCCACAAGTAGATATAGAGGTCGATTGTTTTGTTGTGGTTCGGCCATCGGATGATGAATATGAGAATGTGAAGTTTTGGGTTGCAAAAGTAGTTGATGTGCAAAGAGATGACCAAGGGAGAGCGACAACATTTACAGCAGTATGGTATGAGCCAAAGGGCAGGAAGGAGAATATGGATAACAACACATTATATACTAATTGTTTAATGAAGGAGTGGGTCCCAAATGATGAAGCGGTCTCTCAAGTTTCGATGGAGACAATCATAGTGTCTTGGCATTCAAGGGCAAAGAAATCAAAGAAGCACATGGGATATGAGGTAGAAGGAAAAATAAAAATACCACAGCAAACTATTTTGCATATACACGAATTTTTAAGGATGCTCGCCATGGAGGAAGTAGAAGGAGACAGTGCAAATGAAGAATGTCCATGATTAAAGCTTTGTATTGAAGTCCATTGAAGGATTTTATTTGGGTACTAGGCAAGGAGCCAATCCAAGGCAATTATAATCAGAGTCATCACCTCCTATGTCAAATGAGAGTCAAAATATGCACTGGATGTCACCCAAGGGTCAAGGCTTGCCAAGACAATAGGGAGTTAATGCAGATGGCACCTGGCAAGGGACTATCACATTGAGCAATAAGACAATGGGGAGTCAATGCACCCAAGGGGCAAGGCTTGGCAAGATAACTTGTGGGAGTTAATGCAGATGGCACCTGTATTTTGCACTGGATGTCACCCAAGGGTCAAGGCTTGGCAAGACAATAGGGAGTTAATGCAGATGGCACCTGGCAAGGGACTATCGCATTGAGCAATAAGAAAATGGGGAGTCAATGCACCCAAGGGGCAAGGCTTGGCAAGACAAGTGGGAGTCAAATTATGCAGATGGCACCTGGCAAGGGACTGTCGTGACGTTGAGCAATAAGACAATGGGGAGTCAAATTATGCAGATGGCACGAATTGAGGCTCTTTAAGAGCAACAATTTAAATTGTAAACATATGTTCAATCTATATCATTTTGGATATAAAGACTCTAGCTGAGAGCAATGTCTCTCAATGTAATCATATAATAATAGCTATAATTGATATTATACCTCTTTGGTTCAATACAAAACTTGGGTCTTATGGCATCATGTCTTCTTTCTATTTATTAAAAGTTTTGCTAAATTTTGTGCATATTGCCGAGTGACAATGTTATTTTCATGAAATATTTAAGTCTCCTTTCATGGATTTATAAATTTATCATGTCAACGAAAAATGTCAAGGAAAAATATTAAAAATAATTAAATTCTTGCATGTTGGTGCAAAAGTATAGATTGAAAAAACAATATTTTTATGTGAATATGATAGTGCCGCAAAGTGAACTTTTGATTTGGGAAGGAAAAACGTCAAGGAAAAATATTAAAAATAATTAAATTAACAAATAACTTAGATATAGCTAGAATTTCTAATATAGGATTATTTCAAATTCTTGCATGTTGGTGCAAAAGTATAGATTGAAAAAACAATATTTTTATGTGAATATGATAATGCCACAAAGTGAACTTTTGATTTGGGAAGAATATTTTCAAGAAAGTAAAATTTTGATTTGGGAAGGATATTTTCACAAAGTAAAGTTTTCATTTGGGAAGGATTTTTGGGCTTCGTCCAAAAACAACACAAAAAGTCCAAAATTAATGAAATAGGTGTTTTATATATATATATATATATATATATATATGTACATGCATATATATACATACATACATACAAACAAACATCAAAAGTAAGACCCCATTGGTTTCCCATGTCATGTATTTTGTTGTCTCATGAGCATAAGAACAACCACTTATGTTCTCTACCTTTCTTTGCAATGGGGGTCTTGATTTTGGGAGGGTATGCCAAAAATTGATCAACAAAATTATTTGATGAATATAGTTCTAGTTGATGGAGAAAATGGACATGAAAACCATCTAAATTGGATCTTGCCGTTTGATTTGATATATGACATGACCCCATTTGGATATGCAACTCCAAAGATACGAGTTACTACTTTTAGGGCCTGAATGCCTAAAATAGGTAGCGTGTTAACGTGCTGTCTATTTCATGCATTTAGGCCTCAAAACTAGGACCCCATTGTGTTGCCAATGGGGTCCTACTTTTGAGGCCTAAATGCATGAAATAGGTAGCGCGTTAATGCCTGCCTATTTTAGGCATTCAGGCCCTAAAAGTAGGACCCCATATCTTTGGACTTACAAATCCAAATAGGATCATGTCATATATCAAATCGAACGACAAGAACCAATTTAGATGGTTTTCATGTCCATTTTCTCCATATATCAAAATTGTATGCATCAATATATACATATATGCATCAACATATATATACATACATACATACATACAGACACACACACACACATACATACATACATACATACATACACACACACACACACACACACACACATACACACACACACACACATATATATATATGTATGTATGTATGTATGTATGTATGTACATACATATATATATACATACATACATACAAACATCAAAATTAAGACCTTATTGGTTGCCTATGTCATGCATTTTGTTGTCTCATGAGCATAAGAACAAGCACTTGTGTTCCTTACCTTTCTTTGCAATGGGGGTCTTGATTTTGGTGGGGTATGCCAAAAATTGATCAACAACATTATTTGATGCATATAATTTTAGTAGTTTTAGTACACATACATACATACATACATATGTGTGTGTGTGTACATACATACATGGATGCATGCATGCATACATACATACATACATACATACATATTGATGCATATAGTTTTACTAGATGGGGGAAATAGGCCCCACTCCAATTTTTGTGGAGAGACACAACTAGACAAATAGAGCAAGTCCAAGGGGTCGCTAGGGACACCCCCCGACAAATGGAGATGCCCGCTAATGCAATTTTAGCACCAATTTTGGGATGTAAGCTGCATAGTCATGTCCAAAAAAAGTTGTCAGTTCTTGCATTAAATGTAGGGTGGTGAATATATCCTATTCCGTCATGGGGCTGGAGAAGACGGAGGCAAAAAATTGAACCTCCAAAAAGACTTCTTTTATCGGTCTATGGGGACCGGCTCTTACTAGTGTTGAGAGTGGACAAGATAGCTACTGTTGGTGTGATATGGGAATCTCCCAGTTTGCAATTTTAGCACCAATTTCGAGATGTAAACTACATAGTCAGGTCCAAAAAAGTTGTCAATTCTTGCATTAAATGTAGGGTGATGAATATATCCAGTTTCATCATGGGGCCTGCAGAAGACGGAGGGAAAAAATTGAACCTCCAAAAAGACTTCTTTTACCAGTCGATGGGGCCTAGCTCTTACTAGCATTGAGAGTGGACAAGATAGCTACCGCTGGTGTGATACGGGAATCTCCAAGTCTCAAGTTTTGGGGTACATGAAATTAGATCATGCTAACTACTGATAACTCTAAGAGGTTCCAAAGGTAGGCAACATTCTTCATCATAGCTAACTCAAATGCAAGGCAGTGAAAATGCCATGAGAGTTGCTAGGTAGCATTGATTTTGGGAAGGGATATGATGATACTTTGTTGTGTTATGTAAGATATTAATTTCCATTAAATTTGGGACATGTTAGATATAACTTCATAAAATCCTAAGTCATGAAATTAATACATTACAAATAATAGTTGTGAAGTTAATGCATTAAATATTCAAGCCTAAAGAAGAATTAATCAAGACCTAATGCACTGTACCAGAGACTTTGGCCTTACCCTCATTCCATAGACTTGCCAACGTAAGGCCAAAATTTTCATTCTTAAGAATATGTGGAAAGACCTTACATTTGGCCTACTTTTGGCGAAAAAATTTAATTCTAAAGAATAGGTGGAGTGAAATTGTGTTTGATAAATACAAATCAATGCTCAAGTTTGGACATAAATAAAGGTATCCTTTTGAAGATATTGGAACACATGAGAGAAATAATATTGAAAATACATGAATTTTTAGACATACTATTAAAGACAAATGAACATATAATGGATGAAATCCTATTGATGATACATGAATTTTCAATAGAACTGTTATTCAAAAGATTTGATGGATTGAATGTAGCTTTAATACATTATCCCTTTTACAATGGTGTTTGAGTTTGAGGCTTGAAACATAAGAATGAATTTGTGTTGAAGCCTAGTGGTTTGTTAAGGATATGTGAAACTTAAAGTAAAAGTACTTACAATGGAAGGGATTATATCAAGATCCTATTAAGGACATGTGAACATGTAGTAGAATAATTCTACATAAAATCAGTGGATCAAACTTAATGGCTCAAAAGCAAAAAAGGATGATGGTGCAACCTAGGGGCTACTCTACGGCACTGTGGCAGCAATCTTTGTAGTTACTATCAAAGGTAGTGTAACTTTTTTGTCAAGGAAAGAGACGCGAACCACTCCACATGACCTAGATCTGTATGACCTAGGTTGCACCGACTTGTTTCTTTCATGGATAAAAAGTGACCCTTAGGTGATGCTATAGCACTCCCTTTTTTGGTCCATTATTATAGCACAATTGGGGCCTTTTGACCTAATACTAGCTACCCATCAAATATTTGTTGTAGATGTTAGGGCTAATTACCAAACTACTAGTGGTAGTTTTATCACCAACATTAGTAATTTTATTTGAGTGTTCCTTAATGGTAGTTCTCCTACTACTACATACAATATTACCAATAGTAGTCCTAATCCCAATGATAGTACACATAATATTATTACGACCGTCCAACTTTAATCATCATTATATCTATGAATGCATATATATAGGTCTATCTATATCTATACCTATTTATTCCTCATCCAATACGTTTGCATTTATTTTTGGTGCTTTGCTTACTTTGAAACTAAAGATAATGTGATTTCATTATTGTTTGCATTCTTGTCAAACATGAGGAGCTGGAATGCATAAGAGTTGGGAGGCACATTATAATTTCTATGTAGATTTGAGCCATTGAATAGCCTATTGATTCTGATTGTTTTCTTTCTTACTAAATCCTTAATTTGGTTATTTCACACCGAACATCGCCATATCAATTCATATTTTTTTTATTCTAGTAATGTCCTATGGTAGCATAGTCTAGGGTTGATCAAACAACATAAATGGGTGCTCACATTTAATATATTTTTGAGAGTCAAAGAATAGTGGCTGTAGACTACAAAATCATCACTTTGAATAAAAATAATTTCTATTGCAATAACGATGAAAGAAAATTATCAAAAGGATAATACAAGGCTCAAAATCACACTGGTGCTACTAGGCTTAATAGTCGTAGGCTAGTAGTAGTACTAGTGTATTTGCTAAGTAGTGTGCATGCCTATCCTCATTAAAATTCATAGTCTTCAAAAATATATAATACATAAGTCAAAATATTCTAATTAGTTTTATCATCCTAATGTTGAAACTGACTTAAATTCATAGTCTTCAAAAATGTATAATACATAAGTCAAAATATTCCAATTAGTTTTATTGTCCTCATGTTGAAATTGACTTTCTCTTCCTTCGTCTCCTATGAGCTTCAAACCTTTAATCCATTAATCTCTCAAATAGTAAGAATGGTCTTGTATTAAGAGGCGATGATATCTAAAGTGATCTACAAATACTAAGAATGGTCTTATATTAAGAGGTGATGATATCTCAAGTGTTATACAAACCATAAGAATGGTTTTGTATTAAAAGGTGATGATATCTCAAGTGTTCTACAAATAGTAAGAATGGTTCAAGTACTCTACAAAAGTATTAGGTACCTCTTAGTGGTTGAAGGAAAGGAGTGATGATATCTCAAGTGTTCTACAAATGGTAAGAATGGTCTTGTATTAAGAGGTGATGATATCTCAAGTGTTCTACAAATAGTAATAATGGTTTTGTATTAGGAGGTGATGATATCTCAAGTGTTCAATAAAACTATTAGATAGTTCTTAGTGGTTGAAGGGAAGGGGTTGGAAGTATGGGCAAAATCTCTAGGAACTACAGGATGGTTGCAAGAACAATTTTGAATGTCATAAATGACACTTGGGTTTTTCAACCACTACAAGGCATAGGCCATTTTCCGACGAAAATACCGACGCTTTTTACATTAATTTTTTTTTTCACGGGCGCAAACGTTGCTATAAGTGTCGCTAAAAGCATTGAAAAAGGACCGTCGCTATAAAGCATCGCTATATAGCGACACTGGCAAACGTCGCTATATAGCGACACTGTTAATCGTCGCTATATAGCGACACTGGTAAACGTCGCTATATAGCGACGATTAACAAAAGTAAAAAAAAAGGGTTAGTGGGGCTAAACAGGGCTTCCTTTTGGCCCTGTTTAGCCCCACTAATCCTTTTTTTTTTTGTAATTACAAAACAAAGTTTTTTTATAACAAAATTTCCCTTGCGAAAAGGGTGATACAAAATCGTTCTTGTGAAATGATGAGCAACAAAAGCATATACATAGCGGACATATACAACATTGTTTGTAACAAAATTACCCTTTCGAAAGGGCGATACAAAATTGCTCAAACGAGCGGATATACAAAATGCTACTACCACTACTACTCATCCGAATCCGAATCATCCTCGTCTTGTTGGCCTGTTCCTTGGTCCTCAACACCTGCGTCTTCTCCCTCGTCCTCACCACCTGCATCTCATCCTTGGCCCTGTTGATCGCTTGCCTCCGATGATGGGACGCTTGAGCTTTGACCCTAAGAGTGAACCATATAAATAAAAAATTAGATTGGAACTTAAATTAAAAAGTGAGATTACAAGTAGGAGTAAACTTATACCGTGCGATCAGTCACCTCAGCCCAATCGACCGTCGCTCCCATTGCCTCTTGCTCAATGAACCACAGCTTTGTTCCTATTCGAAATGCGCGTCATGTCTCTGCATCTATAGGAAGACGACCCATCGCAGCTTGTTGTGGATCCAATTTACGAGAGTTAGAGTTAGCTAAAGTGCATGTAATATGTAGTAAAACAAATAGAACAATACATTAAATGAGAAGAAGTAGACTTACCACGGTTACCTCGAACGCATACCATCCGCCTGCACCAAAGTGCAAAGTACTTACGACGTCAAGCCGTCTCTTCGCAGCCCTCCTCTGACCCTCGAACATTTCAGGATGGTCCCTATGTTGCTTCTTGAAGTACTTCCAATCAGCTTTGTCTGCCCAGCTGGGTTTAGCTAACCCCTTTGTGATGGAAGTACGCAAGGTTGATCTACGATGCTTTAGGACCAAACCCATGCGCTCTCGCATATAATCGTCATTAAACTCCACATTTGGCGGATTAGGGTATCTTTGTTTTAACTCATCGATCACCGCTTGCTTCTTTTGGGCATCTCGATACCGCCAATCGGTATTTATGCCGCTCTTGAAGTGATGACTCATCAACCTCCTCATGGCAGCCATCACTGCTTTGCCCTTTTTATCTTCTATTATCTCTCTGGCAGATGTGATTTGATAGGAGAGATCCCCTGATGAGTAAGGAGGACTGACGGTAGCAGAGTCTGAAGGAGTGGAAGCTGCGCGAGCACTTCCGGAGTGAGGAGTAGCAGTGGGAGTAGGAGAGGGAAAGGGACCTGACTGATACTGTGTCTCCGGACCAAGTGGAGACCTAAAGGAGCGTGAGTGTGCTGACTCATCTACATCTCCCGAGTCAGCACAACATGAGCCGCCCGTCCTACTCTTCCTTCCCTTGCGAGAGGCATGCGCAGGTGATGATCCTGCGGTCGAAGGGGCACGAGGGGATGGCTGGGCAGTACGTCCACCCGTTGGTGTAGGGGAGGGAATTGCTGAGGTCCTCTGAGAGAGCAGAGAGAAGAATCTCGCTACCTCCTCATCGCTCATCTGCGCTACAAACTCGTCGGGACTCCTGACAAAGCCATGCATGGCTAGCAAAGGAGTTCCCTGAGGGGTAGTCGCAGTGCTACGTGGAAGAGGAGTCAGACCAGGGGTAGTCATAGTGCTAGGTCCGAGAGGACCAGGGGTAGTCCTCAGGGTAGTCGCCAAAGAGGAATCAAAGTCCTCTGGAGCATATAGATCGTGAGCTCTCCTCCTGCGAGGCTGTCCGTACTCGTCAGATGAGTAACGTGATCCCACGTCTAACATAGACACAAACACGAAAACAAAAAACAAAAAAACAAACATAAGCATAGGCATAGGCAAGAAGAAAGAAGAGGCAAAGGAAAGAAGAGGGAAAGGAAAGAGGGAAAGAAGAGGGAAAGGAAAGAAGAGGGAAAGGAAAGAGAAGAGGAAGAAGACGGAAATAGAGAATAAGAGTTAGAGAGAATAAGCTCATGCTTATGCTTATGCAGAAATAGAGAATGAGAGAAGGGGGAAATAGAGAAGGGGGAAAGAGATGAGGGGGAATGAGAGAAGCATAAGCATAAGCTTATGCGGAAATAGAGAATGAGCTTATGCGGAAATAGAGAATGAGAGAAGCATAAGCATGAGCTTATGCTTCTCTCATTCTCTATTTCCGCATAAGCTCATGCATAAGCATAAGCTTATGCGGAAATAGAGAATGAGAGAAGGGGGAAATAGAGAAGGGGGAAAGAGAGAAGCATAAGCATGAGCTTATGCGGAAATAGAGAAGGGGAATGCGAGAAGCATAAGCATGAGCTTATGCAGAAATAGAGAATGAGCTTATGCAGACAAAGAGAATGAGAGAAGCATCAGCATGAGCTTATGCTTCTCTCATTCTCTATTTCTGCATAAGCTCATGCATAAGCATAAGATAGAGAAATAAAGAAGGGGGAAACTTAAGCATAAGCTCATGCTCATGCATGAGCATAAGCATGAGCTTATGCTTATGCTTACATGCATGAGCATAAGCATGAGCTTATGCTTAAGCATAAGCATAAGCATAAGCTCATGCTTATGCTCATGCATGAGCATGAGCTTATGCGAATGAGAGAGAGGGAAAATAGAGAAGGGGGAAAGAGATGAGGGGGAATGAGAGAAGCATAAGCATAAGCTTATGCGGAAATAGAGAATGAGCTTATGCAGAAATAGAGAAGGAGAGAAATATAAGCTCTTCTCTCATTCTCTATTTCCGCATAAGCTCATGCATAAGCATAAGCTTATGCAGAAATAGAGAATGAGCTTATGCGGAAATAGAGAAGGGGGAAACTTAAGCATAAGCTCATGCTCATGCATGAGCATAAGCATGAGCTTATGCTCATGCATGAGCATGAGCTTATGCGAATGAGAGAAGGGGGAAATAGAGAAGGGGGAAAGAGATGAGGGGGAATGAGAGAAGCATAAGCATAAGCTTATGCGGAAATAGAGAATGAGATTATGCGGAAATAGAGAAGGAGAGAAGCATAAGCATGAGCTTATGCTTCTCTCATTCTCTATTTCCGCATAAGCTCATGCATAAGCATAAGCTTATGCGGAAATAGAGAATGAGCTTATGCGGAAATAGAGAAGGGGGAAACTTAAGCATAAGCTCATGCTCATGCATGAGCATAAGCATGAGCTTCTGCTTAAGCATAAGCATAAGCATAAGCTTAAGCTCATGCTTATGCTCATGCATGAGCATGAGCTTATGCGAATGAGAGAAGGGGGAAATAGAGAAGGGGGAAAGAGAGAAGCATAAGCATGAGCTTATGCGGAAATAGAGAAGGGGGAATGAGAGAAGCATAAGCATGAGCTTATGTGGAAATAGAGAATGAGCTTATGCGGAAATAGAGAATGAGAGAAGCATAAGCATGAGCTTATGCTTCTCTCATTCTCTATTTTCGCATAAGCTCATGCATAAGCATAAGCTTATGCAGAAATAGAGAAATAGAGAAGGGGGAAACTTAAGCATAAGCTCATGCTCATGCATGAGCTGAGCTTATGCTTCTCTCATTCTCTATTTTCGCATAAGCTCATGCATAAGCATAAGCTTATGCAGAAATAGAGAAATAGAGAAGGGGGAAACTTAAGCATAAGCTCATGCTCATGCATGAGCATGAGCTTATGTGAATGAGAGAAGGGGGAAATAGAGAAGGGGGAAAGAGATGAGGGGGAATGAGAGAAGCATAAGCATAAGCTTATGCGGAAATAGAGAATGAGCTTATGCGGAAATAGAGAATGAGAGAAGCATAAGCATGAGCTTATGCTTCTCTCATTCTCTATTTCCGCATAAGCTCATGCATAAGCATAAGCTTATGCAGAAATAGAGAATGAGAGAAGGGGGAAATAGAGAAGGAGCTTATGCAGAAATAGAGAAGGAGCTTATGCGGAAATAGAGAAGGAGAGAAGCATAAGCATGAGCTTATGCTTCTCTCATTCTCTATTTCCGCATAAGCTCATGCATAAGCATAAGCTTATGCGAAGCTCATGCGTAAGCATGAGCTTATGCGAAAATAGAGAAATAGAGAAGGGGGAAACTTAAGCATAAGCTCATGCTCATGCATGAGCTTATGCTTATGCTTATGCTTAAGCATTAGCATAAGCATAAGCTCATGCTTATGCTCATGCATGAGCATGAGCTTATGCGAATGAGAGAAGGGGGAAATAGAGAAGGGGGAAAGAGAGAAGGGGGAATGAGAGAAGCATAAGCATAAGCTTATGCGGAAATAGAGAATGAGCTTATGCGGAAATAGAGAATGAGAGATTCTCTATTTCTACATAAGCTCATGCATAGGCATAAGCTTATGCGGAAATAGAGAATGAGAGAAGGGGGAAATAGAGAAGGGAAAGAGAGAAGCATAAGAGGAAAGAGAGAAGCTCATGCTCTCATGCTATGCGGAAATAGAGAATAAGAGGGAAAGGAAAGAGAGAAGGGAAAAGAGATAAGGGGGAAATAGAGAAGGGGGAAAGAGAGAATAAGAGAAGAGGGAAAAAAGAGAAGGGGGAAAAAGAGAATAAGAGAAGGGGGAAGAAGGAAAGAGTTTGAGGGGAAGAGAGGGTTCCTACACCCATGATCACTGCAGCTAGCGCTTAAGGCGCTAGCTGCAGGCCAATGCAAATAACAAAAATAATAAATGGAAAAAAGAGGAAGCACTTACCTGAAATAGTATGTCCCGCTCGGTGTAGTGGACTGGCCCTACAAAAGAGAGAAAACAAGCCATTTTTTCAAATAAGATGTTAGTGGAAGGAGGAGATTACAAAAGCAACTTCTTGAAGGGAGGAGATTGAGGAGACAAGGAGAAAGAGAAGGAAGAGAAATACAGAAAAAAGAGGTGAGTTTTCTTTCTTTCTTGAAATCTCGTTTTTTGTTTCAATCCTTTCAAAACAAGCATGAAAACTAGTTTACAGGTTTAGCAATACAAGAAGAAACACTCACAAAACTAAAGCTAACAAACAAACAACCTACATTGTTGAAACAAACTCACCTCTTGAAGAACTTCTTTTCAAGAAACCAAAGAGGGAAAAGGTTAGAGAGGGAGTACAAGAGGTAGGAGAAGGGTGAGGAGTGGAAAATAAAGTGGGAGGTTGCTTGAAATAGGTGGGAGGTCATCGAAAATAGGTGGGAGGAGATATTGGCTTGCTTACTTGAGAGATTAGGGAATAGTATGAAGAAAACGCCGCGCGATTAGCGTTTCGGGTTTTAACCCACAGCATCGCTATATAGCGACACTTATTCGTTGCTATATAGCGACGTTTTTAATTAAAAACGTTGCTATATAGCGACGAAACAGAGCAAAAGGTCGCTATATAGCGATGCTTACAGTCACTTTTTTGATGTGGCATCAAAAGAAGCTCAAACATGGTATTTTATAACTGTTAATATCTCCTCTTCATGCTTATGTTGTGATTTTATAAGTGTAGATGGAAGGGACGAGTGGAAGCTCGTCCGATGATGCGCCGACGCCCGGGAGCATGAAGTGGCTTACGGAGAGGTTATACTGTCATTGCAGTCATTGCAAGCGAGAAGTACGACATCAACGTCGTATTATCATGCGCCACTTGCGGATGTATGGGGAGGAGCCGGAACCAGTACCCCCCGTTGGTGTTGCACATGTTGATGGACCATTGGTAAGTCAAAGCTATTTAAGTTCACAATCTTATTGTATACCATGAAATAGAAGATCTTATATTTACACGAAATCTTAAAACAGGATGAGGAGGGTGATGAGGGTACACATATACCTTCTCACTTTCAGCAAGACTATAGTTTACCAGATGACGACGAGGGCATGGTCGACATGATGGATTCCATTTTTAGGGGCACTACATCCCACGTACACGTGATGTCAGAGTCTGAGGTCAAAATGCGAGAGTTGCAATCAACACAATTGTATGAGGGTGCTAGGATGTCTAATAGTACGTGCTTGTCTCTCAATCTTGAATCTACAAGTACAGTATGGGTGGTTGGATACAAGTGTCTCGGCCTTAATGAGGTTAGCCCTTGCATTAATTTGACTCATTATTTGGATATTGTTTGTTTTGAGAATCATCATTTGGATAGTGTCTTTGTCATAGGTTGCTCCAGAAGATGTTGCATGCACCAAATACCATGTCCGCATCAAGAGATAAAGCGAAAAAGATGCTAACAACGGTGGGTATGGATTATGATACCATCCATGCTTGCCGTAATGATTGTATTCTCTTTCGTTGTGAGCATGGAGATTTGGCTAGTTGTCCAAAGTGTGGGGAACAACGATATAGAGATGACTTGCATGGTGACCGGATACCGGTAAAGGTCTTGAGACACTTTCCCATCATTGCAAAAATACAACACATGTTCCGATGCAAATCCATAGCGGAGTTGATGACATGGCATGCATCTCATCGGTCCACTGATCACACATTGAGGATTCTCGCAGATTGTGTAGATTGGAAGCACATAGATAATCAGTGGCCGGACTTTGCGAGGGAGCCACGCAACTTACATCTTGGGCTAGCCATGGACGGCGTGAATCCTTTCGGGTTACACTCGACATCTTGGTCGACATGGCCCATAGTCGTGGTGAATTACAATATCCCACCATGGCTAACAATAAAAAAGGGACACCTCATGCTTGCACTACTTGTGCCAAGAAAGTACAAGGCAAAAAACATGGACGTGTACATGGCACCTTTGATAGAGGAGTTACAGATATTATGGAGACGAGTGCAGGTCTTTGATATTTCCAGACCTCCTAGACATACCAATGATATTTTGGTCAGGGGTATCTTGATGTGGACCATGCATGACTACCCAGGATATGGAGAGTGCGCAGGTATGTGGTTGTGTCTTTACATGTACGATGAGGGATTATGCTTTTTTTACTCTCTTTTGCACGCATGTCTTGTACTAACACATTCATGCATGCGTGCAGGACTTGTTACAAGTGGGTACCATGCTTGTCCTGTTTGTGGACCGGCTCTGAAATTGCTTGCACGCTACTCCAAACATATGAGGAAAAATGTTTATGAAGGTCATGCTCGATACCTTCCGCTCGACCATCTCGCACGAGGAGGTCAGCTTGATCCACCACCATCATATTTGAAGGCAAGTGATTGGATTCAAGCTTGGAGGGTGAATGGAGAGGAACCTCCTCCTGGTATGAAGAGGCTATCGATCTTTCACGAGCTTCCTTATTGGGGTCAGTTACAAATCAATCATCTCTTGGATCCCATGCATATCTTCAAGAATGTGGGGGCTACTATTTGGGCACACTTGGTTGGTTCCAAGGACTCGAGAGGAGTGCGAGAAGACTTGCGTGCTATGAATAGGATGTCTCGTTTGTGGCCCCAAGTGCATGCTTCGGGAAAAGTTGTCCTCCCGAAAGCAACGTGGATCCTCTCTATGAGGGAGGAGGCAGTGGTCAAGGCAGACATTGCCTCTTTTCAAACACCGACAGGGTACATGCGTTGCTTGAAAGGAGCATTTTCAAAGGACAATAAACTTAGTGGCCTCAAGTCCCATGATTGGCACAAGGTCTTACAGGTATTATAAGTAGAATTAGTGTACCGATAATCGTGATGCGTTAGCATAGTTATTATTATGTTATATTGTTGACATGACTTCATTGTTGCTTTGATAGTTCATCCTCCCAATTACAATAAAAGGGTGCTTACAAGAAGATGTTAGAAATGCTATATTCACGATCTGTGGTATTGTGAGGTATGCTTACTATCAAATCGCATAATGTATTTTCTTCATGGACATGTGAAATAGGTGGATATCTCAAATATCTTACATATGCATGGACATGTGAAATAGGTGGATATCTCAAAAAGAGATCTCTATATCGAGCATCAAGAAGGCTAGGGTGAAATCCATCGAAGCCGTATGCTTGCTTGAGAAGCACTTTCCCTCGAGCATTATGACAACTCAAGTCCACTTGCTTGTGCACATAGTTGGTGAGGTGGCTATAGCAGGTACCGTTCATAGTCGATGGATGTTTTTTCTCGAGCGGTTTATGAAAACTTTAAAGGGGTTTGTAAGACAAAGAGCAAGACCAGAAGCAAGCATGGTAGAGGGATGGCTTGTGCAAGAGTCATTAGTATATATCACAGAGTTTCTTGCATCCACGGATCCTGATATGCCACAAGCTTGGCACAATAAGGATGATGATCGCATTGTTGGCGAGGTTCCCCAAGGAAAAGGGATTGAAAGAAAGATGAGCGAAGAGCAAATGGAGAAATTCAATAAGTTTTGTATTCTCAATAGCCCTGAGATGCAGTAGTGGATTGAGAGATATGAAGTGGCCAAAGCAGAAAGAATAAATGCAAGGACGAGATTCAGAGTAATGTACAAGCGATCACAACCATATCCACGAGATCTGGCTCTTCTCCCTACTCACATGTCACTTGA
The DNA here is from genome assembly GCF_047967505.1 of Dipteris shenzhenensis. Classification (NCBI taxonomy): domain Eukaryota; kingdom Viridiplantae; phylum Streptophyta; class Polypodiopsida; order Gleicheniales; family Dipteridaceae; genus Dipteris; species Dipteris shenzhenensis. The sequence continues at coordinate 42,878,223 of NC_141623.1, read as the reverse complement.
TTGGCTACAACTGGCTCTACGTAAAGCCGAACGTGATGGAGAGACAATAAACGAGCGCGAGCGAGAGTTATCATCTGGATGTATGGTGCATGTAAGTTTCTTACCTCTTGACATAATTAAGTAATTATTTGTGGCAATATATGCTATAAAGTAGATGCATCTTCATTGTTTTAATGATGCTCTTTTACAGTACAAAAAGTACAGTGCATTATGGTCATATGGACGACATTTTCACGTGGAACGCATCGATTCAAAGAGAGTCACGTATGATTGTGGAGTCATGGCTAACTTCACACAAGATAGCTGAGCAAGTGCTTCAGATACCAATCTTCTCTCCTCACAGTTGGATTATTGTGGAACCATACGCGACATCTATGAAATTGATTTCAGACGATTTACTATTTTCATTCTTGATGTAAAATGGTTTAGAACTACTTACAACAGTCCCCATGCGACAGTAAGAAAAGATAGTCGCGGTCTCTTTGCAATAGACTCCACCAAACATTGGACCGATGAAAGTGATACTTTTGTTCTTCTCGAGCATTGTGAGCAGGTGCATACTAATGATTTAATTAGTCGAAGCTTTCGTTTTTAAAGTCCATTGATACATGTACTTGAGCATAATTTCATATATATAAATGACGACATTTGGCACCCATCTTCAATATAGGTGGTTTTTCATCCGGATCGTTCTGATCCAAGATGGTGGTACGTGATCCAAGTTGCACCACGAAGTAAGCAAATTTTTGAAGATCGAGATGTGGATATGGAGATGCCACTACCAATGCTGGATCCAATTGATGAATCTAGCGAAGAAGATGTAGATCACCATATGAGCCAAGAGGAAGATGCGCATAATGACATCGCACGGGAGGAGGATGGAGATCACGATATTGACGAAGAAGACAACAATCATCAAGATCAATCACCATACTTAAGCTTTATTGAAGAAGATGATCAAATACTTTTAGGTGAATGTACGATGCTAGAGATGATGATATAGGAGATAAACCCGGTATAGAGTTGGAGATAGACTTGCTTGGCGCCTTAGACTTGGCTCAAGATGAAACAGTTGATGTAAATGCTCTTATTTGATTTTTCTCATCTCAAACTTGGACATGAATATATGAGCTTCAAAGGCTTGATGTACATGCTCTCATTTTTTTATTCTCTATGAGCTCAAACATGTATGAAAATTTAAAAAAATTTGTCATTGGAAAAAACTAACTTTTAAGGCCTTAAAAAAAAAAAAAACCTCTCTGTAAAAACGTCGCTATAATATTTTGTATCAGTGTCGCTATATAGCGACTTTTAGCAACAGTCACTATATAGCGACGATTTAGGAAACCCGCTTTTCATACCGACGATTAACGCTAAGCGGGCGCTAAACATCGGTACGTAAACGTTGCAATAGGATCCGTGTGTAGTAGTGAACATATGGGTGAACTATTTTAAACATTTTCTTTCATGGTTGATAACACTTTTAATAAGAAGAACCATTTTGAATGTCAGAAGTGTTGATGCAATCCCATGCTATGAAGTCTACAGACAATTTTATTTCCCCGCATATGGGTGAAGTGATGTTTACATTACTAAGTTCAACATATCAAGCAATGCATTTGTTTTGATTATTGAAGGAGTTTGATAATAAGACCCATTTCAAATGCAAAAGAATTGTTGTATCAGTAATGGAATCTGCTTTGGAGTGGAAATTCGATTTCTTTCAAACCCACATGCTATTGTTGCATAATGTGAGTATGGCTCCAATTGGAAGTTAAGGTAGACTATAATTCGCAATATTGGTATAGTTACACATAGTAACATAAGTTTTATTTTCGAGAATCTTCCCAAATAGTGGTTTCCACAAAGCTATGTTGAGTACCTCGATAAGGAAATTGTGGAAAAGCTCGCTCGCTTTTTTGGGCCCCCCCGCTCGCTTTTCCTCGCTCGCTCTATCGACTGCCTCAGTATGCGTCTAGCCGCATCCAAATGCGGTTTCCTTGGAGCCTGCATAAATTGACTTACCAATCCAATAGCATAGCTCAAATATGGCTTGGTAATAGTCATATAAATCAAACTTCCTACTATGCACTTGTACATAGTAGGATCTTCCAGAAGCTCACTTGCATCTATGCTCAGCTTCATATTCTGCTCCAAAGGAACGGAAATAGGCTTATAGCCTGTCATCCCATATTTGGACAGCATGTCCAATCCATATTGCCTCTGCAAGAGTTGTATCCCACTTGGTAATCTATTCACCTCAATGCCCAAGAAATAACGCAGCTCTCCCAAATCCTTCATCTCAAACTTTTGCTTCAAGAGCATTTTCACATGAAGGAGTTCTTCATCACTATCACCTGTGATGATCAAATCATCAACATAAATGACAAGCAGCATAATACCTTTCTCTGTTTTTCTCACATAAAGTGAGAAATCTGCCATGGAAATCTGAAAGCCAATAGTGACAAGATACTGTCCTATCTTGTCATACCATGCTCTAGGTGCTTGCTTCAAGCCATACAAGGCTTTCTTCAACCTGCAAACAAACTCAAGATGAATAGCATGGACATAACCTGGTGGCTGCTCCATAAACACCTCTTCTTGCAAATCACCATGCAAGAAGGCATTCTTTACATCCATTTGATGTAAAGACCATCCCTTTGATGCATCCATAGCAATGACTGCTCTTACAGTTGCCATCCTTGCAACTGGACTGAATGTTTCTTCATAATCAATGCCATATGTCTGTGCATACCCCTTGACAACTAATCTTTCCTTGTATCTATTCACAGAACCATCTGCATTGTGCTTGACCGTATAAACCCACTTACAGCCAATTGCATTCTTGTCTTTAGGCAAAGGCAGCAATGCCCATGTAGTATTTGCTTCCAAGGCATCCATTTCTTCATCCATGGCTTTCTCCCATTTTTCTTTTCCCATGGCTTGGTCAAAAGAAGTGGATTCTGGTTCCTGTATCACTTCATGACCATATAGGCATAGTGAATGGCTATAAATCCATCATATTTCAGCCTATCCATAGGATACCTAGCTCTGGTAGACCTGCACAAAATAGGCTCACTTCCAGGTGCTCTCAAAACATCCCTGGTCTTCCTTACTCCAGGTGTAACAACAGAAGGAATACCCAACTCATCATCATTGCTCTGTTCTGAGCCACTGGATTCACCATCCACATAAGAGTGACCTACATTCACATCAAACATGGGCTGATCTACCTTCTCTCTTCCTTTTCGTGATACCTGCATACCACTATCTGCATTGCTTTGAGGAGATTCTCTTGATCTCAATCTATCTATCCATGGCGAAGTATGTAAACCACTACTAGAGAACACTGCAAGTCCACTAATATTTTGTGATTGCTGTTGTGAATTCTGTGCAGCATTACCATTTTGTGCATCTATATCATCAATCACATTTACTAGTTTATACCAGCTGCTCATCTCATCAAAAACAACATCTCTACTCACTGTAAACTTACGAGTAGAAGGGTTATAGCATCTATACCCTTTCTGCTGCAGAGAATAACCAATAAAGATGCACTTCTCACCTTTTGGATTCAGCTTGGACCTCAACTCATTTGGCACATGAACATAGGCAATGCAACCAAAAATTTTCAAATGAGAAATATCTGGTTTCCTACCAATATACATCTCCTCTGGCATCATGCCATGTATTGTTGCAGTGGGAGTCCTGTTCATTATGTAAACTGCTGTAGCAACTGCTTCAGCCCAATAATAATCTAGTAGGTCTTTTTCATTTAGCATGGCCCGAGATACCTCTCCAATATGCCTATTTTTCCTTTCTGCAAGTCCATTTTGCTGTGGGGTATGACTACATGAATATTGCTGCTTTATGCCATGCTCCTGCAGGAACCTTGCAAACTCATTTGAGAGGTACTCTCCCCCTCCATCTGACCTTAGGAATTTTATTTGCAGGCCTGTTTCTTTTCCAACCATAGCTTTAAAAGCTTTGAAATGCCCAAACACTTCACTTTTCTTTTTCATAAAATGCACCCAAACTTTTCTGCTGTAGTCATCAATAAAAGTGACAAAATAATGACAGCCTCCAATAGATGCAGCTTTAGTAGTCCACACATCAGAGTGGATTAATTCCAATGGCTTCTTACTCTCTTGAACATGTCTAGGAAATGGTTTCCTTGCCTGTTTTCCAAATTGACAGGATTCACATACCTTATGCATTTCTGCAACCTTGAACTTAGGCAATCCTGCAACAATGTTTTGGGCGTGCATTGATTTAAGTCGATGTACATTAACATGACCAATGTGTTTATGCCAGATATCAATATCTGCAACTACACTGGTCCCATGTGCAAACATTGCTGCACTTAATTCAGGCATGTCTGCATCCAGCGTAAATGTCCTACCCTTCTTCTTTCCTTTTGCTATCAAGCGACCGTTATTTTTCATATCCTCAACAAAGCATCCATGAGGATTAAATCTGACCTACAAGCCCTGCTCAACCATTTGACCAACAAAAACCAGGTTCTTGGTGATATTCGGGATTGAAATACATCAGACAGGTATTTATTTTTTCCATCCTACATAGACAAAAAAATTTTACCAATCTGCACAATAGGATGTGCAGTATCATCACCAGTCTCCACAAATCCTAGTCTTTCCATTTTCCTTGCATCTTGCATCCATTCTGCATGACCTGTCATGTGGTTTGATGCACCTGAGTCAACATACCACACATCATTACTTTCTTCTGCACTTGTCACAGAATTGGTCATGTGCTGCACCATAAACAAATGCTCATTTTTGTCATCACCCTGTCTACTAGAGGATGCATAATGGCCTTGCTGCAATTTTCCATTCATAATGTCATTCTGCTTTTTGTAGCAGTCTTTAGCCATATGACCCATTTTACCACAATAGTAGCATTCAACATTGCTATTTGCATTTTGGCCTCTCTGCCATCCACCACGACCTCTTTGGCTCCCCCTGCCTCTAGAGTTACCACATCCTCCTCCATAGGACTGGTTTTCTTGAGTTTTTGCATATTCTGATTTCTACCATGGCCTCCAGATTGGCCTCCTCTACCTCTGCCTCTAGCTCTTCCAGCATTTGAGTAGAAGACAGTTTCTTTTGAAGTTCCTCTTGAAGAAGATGCACCACCATTTCTCTGCTCTTCAGAAATTAGAAGAGCAAACAACTCCTCAAGATCAGGAAATTTTTCATAGATGGCAATGGATGTCCGGAACTATGCATAATCCTTTCCTAGACCATTCAAGGTCACAGAAACTAAATCATAATCTTCCACTGGTGACCCAATGGAAGCAAGTGCATATGCAATTTTCTTCACCTTCATGTGGTAGTCATTGATGCTCATATTTTCTCTCTGTGCACATTTTGCAACTCCTGCTTGAGCTGCATTTTCCTGGCTTGCGTATTTGTGCTATACATTTTTGCCAAAGTATCCCATGCCTCCTTTGGCGTACTTGCATCCTGAATATGCACAATCATAGAATCCAAAATACTAATAGACAACCAATACATAACTTTTTTGGCTCTCTCATGCATCCTTTAAATGCCTGCATTTCGTATTGATTGGGAACATTAGGAAGAACTGGTTCTTCTTCATTTCCTGTAATGAACTCCCAATAGCCTTTTCCCATAAGGAAATTCGTCATTCTAAACTTCCATGCTTGGAAGTTGTTCTTGTCAAGCTTTTCAGTGACAATCTATGAAAGAGAATCAGACACCATTACAGAACACTGCAAAAAATTCTGTCACTGCAAAAAAACACAGCTTCTACCTCACACAGGCAAATCTGCAAAACTGACGAAAGTGGTATTTGACCACACAGTCACTTCCTAGTGATGATTTTGCATGAATAGGTAATAAGGATGATTCTGTAACTTTCAATATCTCTGTGCACAGGCATACGATGCAATTTTTGCAACAACTTTTCACTGACCTGTAGAGTAGTGGTCGCACAGCAAAAATAGGGCCCTTTTCTGAGTGCTCGCGAAGAACTTCCGCCTTCAAAATGGGCCCCGAAATGGCCTCGAACCTGGCTTTGATACCATGTGAAGATAGTGGGAGAGAAGGAAGGAGTCTCACTTCCGGCTTTCTCACATACACAATTGGGGAATACACACAAAGGTGGAGGCTGAAAACAGTTTTCCTCTTCTTAGTTGTGTAAGCCAAAAAGAACTCTAGTACAAAGAAATAGAAGAACCCTATATGTGGGTCTCAAACCAAACTTAGCTAACTAAGGTGGCATACTAACTGAGCCATGAACTAGAGTACATAAGCATAGCTGTCATCCAGCTATTATTCGTGGGCGGTGTACCAACCGCATCTGCAGCTAACAAGTTGGTGACATAAATGCACAATGGTCACCCTAGCATATCATGAGTGGAGCTCGATATCTCAACAGTTTCTTGCTCCCCTTCTTGTCAATGGAGAACAATACCTCTTTCTCCATGACATAGAGGTTATGTTTGGGAGGATGAAGGTCTTGGTATCTTGTGTGGATACGAGGTGGACACGACTATGCAAGAATCTGCGTTTTTGGGAGCAGATGATTCAATAGAAGAGGTTCTTGCTTCAACACTAGACCAAATCAGAGATGTAGAGACATCAATCTACTTCGACCTACCTGATGTTCCAGAAGAAGCCTCCACATCTCACTCCAGACAACAGGAGGCCTCTAGATCCATCCTCATTGAAAAGAGGAAGGGATTGAGCATGATGACTCCATAGTGGTAAGAAACTATGAGCTTTGAATTTCTTCTCTCTTGGTATACTTTTGCTTTAATGGAATTCTAATGTAATGTTGGACTGTTGCACTTGCATTTGAGGTTGACCTATTCTCATCTTGGCAATGCCTTGTTCACTGTAGCTTCAGTCGAGATCACTCACTGGCACATTACCTTGTCCAAGCAAAAAGGCGCTTTGTGGTTATCCACAAAAAGTTTTCTCCACATGGCACTGATGACCTCCTAAAGTGCAAGGCCTTATCAAGAGTGACTGGTCATGCTGACATCAATCGCAATGCTGACAAGGTCATTTTGGTGAACCGCATGGATGCCCTCAATGCCTTTGGAACCAATTTTCAAGGTATGGCATTGACGGTAGCAGCCATGTCCCTGGCCAACGACGACAATAGCGTTGACTCTCTATCGACTAGGTTTAGAGCTAGGAGTGTATTTGGGAATTCAAAGCCCGATGTTCTCAGTGTTTTAGAGAAGAGAGAAAGGCTCTGAAGCCTTATTGTATAAAAAAATTATTTTACATGAATACAACTATACTTTTTATATAGTGTCCCATTTTGTGTTCTTTTACAAAATTTATTTTATACTGTCATTGTATTTTGTAACTTTAATTGTTATTGGCATTAATATTTTCATTCACTATTCTGTTCAAAAGCATGCGATCAAATAAATATTTGCCTTACAATGGTCATTTCTGAGTAATCTAGTAAGAATCTCACTGCGCGGAAGGTCAAATAGGCCCCATATGCGCCATAGCAGGTTTTACCATTTTTGGGCTCCTCGCGCGATGCCGAACACATTTGCCTTCTATAGGCGGTGAAAAAACATCATTTGACCACTCAAATTCACACTGAACTTGCATAAACTGATGGAAAGCATCACGTAACATGTATAATAACATGGGAATAGTAATAGAACATAAAGATATCTTTTATTCATTGGCCTCAAAGGGTAGAGATTTACAAAATGATTCAAGTTACACCAAATGAACATAAACAACATCTAGGGCCTAAGGGAGGGATCAGAGCGGATGCGCTTGGCAAGTGCAAGGTCCTTGTCCATCACTATTACTCTTTTGGCATGGATAGTACATAAGTTCGCGTCTTCAAAAAGACCTACTGTCATCTGCTCTGTTGCCTCCTCAATTGCTCCCATAGTGCCTGAAGTGAAACGCACATCACTCTTGTAATGTTGTGTTATTTCACGTACAACACGTTGGAAGGGTGCACAGGGAATGAGATTGTCCATAGTGGTTTGGAACTTGCAGATCTCCTAAAGTGCCTTCACGCCTGACTTTTTGCACCTCTTAATCTTTGGACATGGCTCCATGACCGATTGTCCGCTTTGAACTTCTTTTGCCTCTCGTCCCTTGCAACCACCTCTTCAGATTCCTCTTCCTGTGTCCGGTGGGTCATTCGAGGTGGCTTCTCATGCCTAGGGGTCTACTTTGTCCTTGGTCTCTTTTCCTTTTCACGAGGCTATGAGACAGCAGGCTAAGACTCTTGCTCAGCTCGTACTAGAGGCTCCTTGTATTTGATCATCTCGAGGCACATAGGGTTGATGGTGCTCTTCCGTGCGGTCTGCTTGGTTGGAGGATTGGGTCCAAGGTTCATTATATCTGCGAGCCCACCAAATACTTCCTCTTGTTGTGGCCCCTATAATTTCTCCATCTCCTCTCTTTGCCTTTCTTGCTCCCCTTGTTCGTCTAGATGCTCTACACCAGGACCCCATGGAGGAGGGAGGGGCAGTTGATCAAGATTGACTGGACTATTTTGCCCCTCTTGGGAGACCTCTCTACTTCCACGGTTAGTTGTGTGGAAGGACTAAGAGGACCCCTGATTGTGCTTGGATCCTTCATCGTGCTGGGATTCCTCATGGTGCTGAGATCCCTGGGATCCCCCATGAGAGTCGGATGGTGGGGACTCGCGTTGCTTGGACTCCTGATGATGAGAACCGCCTTCAGATCCCTGTGGTGATCATTGCCCTCTTGGCCACTGGGGCTTGCAGTGTGTTCGGAGGCCATGGCATTATGAGGGGATAATGGGTACTAGCGTCTAAATGACGTCCAGTGGGTCTAGCAGTTTGTTTAACTCATGCCATAGAAATGAGGGATTTTAGGGTTTTGAAGTGCTTTATATAGTCTTTTTTAAAGCACTTTAGGGTTTTTCTTTTAAATTAGGGTTTTTTGAGTGCAGCTCCTCCCCCCTTGTGTTTTGTCGCCAGTTCGGTAATACTTAATCTTCACCACCCTCCCTCCCAACCCACTCACCCCTCCACCCTACCATGTCACACATGCAATTCTGCAATTTCCAAACAAATTTGTGAATTTTGGAATCTATAATTCTCGGGGGGGTCACTATGTATAAACCCTCTATATTACGTGCGTTCAAGGCCTATTTCTAAAATCCCTTATCTATAAATTTTTCATTAATAAAATGTACCCCTTTTCTATACAAATCTGTAAATTTTTTTCAAAACTATTTTAAATAGTCCCTTATGTATATTTATTTCTGTAAATTTTGGAAATTAAAAAAATCCTTCTGTTGAACTCACGTGATAGGGTTACATATGATGAGTGACCCCCCCGAGCTATAATTGACTCAAAATAGTGTTAAGTTTATTCATCAAACATTTTATATTTGGGGCTCTCTGAGGACCCAATGCCTCCCCTGTCTAACTCTACGTTGCAGCCAAAGTGCAACCCCTTGGCTCCCTATTGAGGGCTTCCAAGTAGCACATCTCCTTGTCTTCTTGACATGTTGAACCACTTTTGTGAGACTTGAGACCTCTACCTTATTGCGCTTGAGAGTCCTGGCCTCTAGACATCTATAAAACAAATCGAACATTTCGTGTAGTGCATTGCTTCGCGCGATGCCACCCTCATGCCTTGTATTATTGAAGTATGCTGCCTTTGCTCTATAGTGTGATTTCTCCATTCCTTGAGTATTCCAAATGGACAGAGGGCCCCATTGCTCCACAAACCATGGTGCACGTGCGTAAAGAATATGCTATAAAGAAAAACATTGTATTAGAAACATAAACTAACTCAAGTTTAAAGCAAAAAATTTCAACCTAAGGAGGATTACCATGTAATGTGTAATATGTGACTCCCCCCATGCTTCTACCATCAATGATATGAATTCTCCCAATGCTGTCCTAAATCTCTCATAATAAAGCTCATCTGTTTGACCTTGTCTGAGCAACTTTATAAATGCATCAAGCTTTGTCCACAGTTTTGCTCTCAAAGTAGCAATTCGCAGATGTGAAGCTTGATTTGTGGTGCACTCACACAAATCTTTCCAGTACTCCCAACCTAGGGTGCTTTGAGCCAATGTACGTTTTTCTTTATCAGCATTGTGGTTGGACAAGAACCTCCTTGCCTTTCCTCCACCCATGTACACTTTAGCAGGAAGATTTTGTGTCTTTCTTAATTGTTTCTTGTCCTGCTTAAGCTTCACATTGCCTCCGTGAAGTCCCATTAGTGAGAGTAGTTCTTCAGCTTTTGCAATGCATTGTGCAGATACTTGCTGTGGCCTCAAATTCCAAGCATAAACTAGATGGAGATAGAGTAACTTATCAAGGATACTTAGTTCAGCATGCAAAGTACACACGTGTACCTGCTTCAATAGAATTTGTAGAATGGGGTCCCACTTAGGATCCTTTTTGTGACGATCAGGGGCTGCACTTTGGTTGCAAGAAAGGATGCCATTTTCCCACTGTAGGCTTCCCTTTTGCATCTTCTAAGAGTGGGTGCAATACAAGAATGTCCATTTTGCATCTGCACTTGTATCACAACCATACAAGTACTTGAGGGTCTTTAAATCACCAGCTAGATGCCATTCAACTTGAAACGTTTCATGCCCATCCACAATTAATGTTTGCCCTGCCTCTTGTCTTTGAATAATTGACAGGATGCCGGTTCTCTCCAAAACCCACTTCAATGTCTCGTGGCACTCCTCTGGGGTCTCAAAGATTGCAAGCCACCATATGTCCTCAGATTGGACTGAGAAACCTTGCTCAACTTCCTCATCCCCTTGAGCAAAATGCAAGGCGTCGTTCATAATACAAATGCTCACCCTCTCTAGCTTGTGCTCTTTTACCAACTGAGCTTCATCCATTTTTATAACAAATACTAGCTTGCCATCTGTACAATGAAAGATAAATTCAGTAAGGATGTAGAAATCATAAGAAATAAAGTTGAATGTGAAGAGGGAATTTCTCTTACCTTCTTCTCTCATCCTATAGAATTTGACCATGGCTCTCTACAAATTCTCTACATCCACGTAAACATTATTGAAAGCATTCATCTCAAACGTTTGGATGCTAGAATTTTTTTTACTCTTCCAAGTCATTGTGCCACTTACACAATGGTATCCTCCAAGCTTTTCTCTAGCACGTTGGTTTGTTTCTTGATGTGCAAGCCTTACAGACCATGGTGTTGGCAATGGCATTGTAGATATCTTATACCTTTTCTCCATAGCTGCAGACTTGAAAATTTTAAAAGCAAAGTTGTAAGCTTCAGACTTACACCAGTAGCATCACAAGCTCCAAGCACCTCCTTTGCTTGGATGAGGCCCTTGAAATCCTTCATTACCTCTCTAGCAACTTGTTTACGTAGCCCTTTTTGTCTAGGGTCCTTCAACACTTCCATGACATCACTTGGCTTTATTAAACTTCTTAAAACAAATGAAGGATCACTATCATCCATTTCCATTGTTCCCATCACATCCTCCATGAAATTCCTAAAGTAGAGTACAAATGAGTCTTAGTGGAAAGAATGCAACACCACAAATATTTTGGGGTAAGAAATTTCATTGAAAATTTGGGGAACTAACCTTGCAGTCCGTATTCTTCTCTTTCAGGCACCACTATTGGTTGACAATGCATCCATAGATTGCAATTGGCTTTTCCTCTCCTTCAGTCCCAAAGGTGTTCCCTTCAACTTCTGTACTCATTCTATCGACTTCTCTCGTTCCTTCTCCACATCACGTTGAACTTGTTTGCTTTCAGTAAGCTTCTGGATTGATTCTTCCAATTCATGTCGCTCCAAGTCTAGTTCATGTGCTTTGTCACTGAGTTCTTTGTTTTGCAATTGGAGATCCTACATACTATTATGCATTGCCACAATAGTAATATTTCTCAAATGTGCAAGTTCTTCTGCTTGGGCTCTCTGCACCTCGCTTGCTTGCATAGCCAATGTCTGAGAATGGTTCAATTGATTGTAATAATCGAGCAATTTAGCATGTCCCTTGCCAACAAATTGAACAACATCATGCACTGTATGAAAAGGAGGACTCTTTTGGGTGGCAAGGTCTAAAGGATACAAGTTTCCATCCACCCAAAGGTCAAGATGCTTCTTCCCTTGCAATCGTACACTGTGGAGCACACTTTGAGGAGTTCCACTATATCCCAAAGAGCGTGTGCTTGCATATTCTACCTCCAGTTGTAGGTTCACATGGTACTTGTTGGATATGTCCTCGAATGGTGCCATGAGTACTCAAAGAGAGCTAGCAAAGATGTAGGGGAGAGTTGGCAAAGATGGAGCTATGAGAGGGAGAGAGTGTCAAGGAAGAGGGAGGAGCAGAAGCAGATGAGGACAAGAGGAGGAGGAGGAGAAGAGTAGGGCGACATGTGTAGGAGGGAGGATGAGGGGAGAGATGCTACAAGAGGGAGGAGGAGGGAAGAGATTCTACAGGAGGGAGGACTAGAGGAGAGGGATCTTGGGCAACTAGAGAAGGAGGGGAGAGGAAGGAGGGAGGAGGAGCTAGAAGAAGGAGAAGGAGCCAGAAGGAGGAGGAGGAGGGGAGAGGGAGGAGGGAGGAGGAGGAGCAAGACGGAGGAGGGGAGAGGAGGAGGGAGGGGGAGGGAGGGAGAGGGAGAGGGAGAGGAAGAGGGAGGAGGAGGAGGGAGGGAGGGAGGGAGAGAGAGGGAGGGAGGGAGAGAGAGAGAGAGGGAGGGAGGGAGATTTGAAATTTGAAATTCAAATTTCAAAAAGTGGCACCCTCCCCTCATTGATGGGGGAAGAGGTGGGCTCAAATGTGGGCTTAACCCACCTAGGTTGGGCTGGTTAGGCCTCTTTGGGACCCTCCAAGCCCCTTGCATTACCCCACTAAGCATTCACTAATCCATTGCTTATGAGGCCCTTTTGAGACCCCAATTCTCCCCTAATGATCATTGTGCTTTTCCTACACATACGCACTTGCATGTACACATATGGGACATTTCGCTTGCCCATACACAACAATTGTTGTCCAATACATATGAAACTTTCAAAGAGCATGCAAGTTATTCAAATTAAGAATATGAAAAGTTTCAACACATGGAAATTTGAAAATCAGTCACACTACTGCATATTTCTCCTAACATATGCATGTGCATGTATAAAATGAGATAATGTTTCTTGCTCATCTAGACAATTAGTGCTAGATACAAATGAAAATTTTCAAGGGCATGGAACTCAATGAATTTAAGACACATAAAAGTTTGGTTTCTTCCTTAATACTCAAGGCAACACATCAGCCTCAAAGTCACCCTTGGTCCACTATATAGAAGCTGAATCCTCAATGCTAATAGGAATGGTAGCATAACTTTCCTGACTATAATTCTACCAAGGTTCTCTCTCGTATTTGGAGAAACTAGCATGTGAGTCTCAAGATCCATGTCACCACTAGTAGGATAAAATCAAATCAATACCAAGAACTTGGTATGTGATGGGGGATTATGTATGCACCGACAAGTGAATCTTGATCTATGATTTAAAACTTGAATAATGCACCAAAGATGGAAGATACGACTGCACCCAAGCTTGTGAAATCCTGTTGCATGAATTTCACCTGACACATAGAACACATTGCCTCATAATGAAAGGCAAGAACTAAAGCTATAACCTAGGTCATCACATGACTTCTATTAGGGTCATGGGTATGGGGTCAGGTATGCCTCTATTACTCCTCTATTAGCACTTGATTATTAGCATGATCAAAATAAAGAGTGTGCATTAAGTATTGCTCTGACCTATGCTCATGCAATCAACTGTGTGTCTCATGTAGTTGGCTATATATTTCAATTACCCAACCATATCCTCATTAAGGAAGCACTTTATGTCAACTAGATGAACTTGTGACCCATGAAGACAGATTTGGGTCTCAAGTGATTGACCGTGGGTAGAGGGGGGGGGGAGTTACATAGAGGGGGGTGGGTTGCCTAATTTGAGGAGGGAGGGTTGGATGATTTGAGCAGGAGGGGTAGAGAGAAGGGGTGAGAGAGGATGGATAGAGAGGTCAAGGAGAGTGAGAGAAGGGTAGAGAGAGCAAGGGAAACTAAGTGAGAGAGGATGGAGGAAGAGAGGGAATCTCGGGGGTTCGCCTACCAAAATTTTAGTGTTTCACATGAATTCAAAAGGAGGGGTATTTTAGTTTCACTTTTGGAGAAATTTTAACAGGTTTACAATAACAGGAGGGGGTTTTTAATTCAACTTTCAGGAAAAAAATGTTAGTTTATAAGTAGAGAGGGGTAGTTTTATTGGGGAAAAAAAACTATTTGAGGGGTTTTTTTAATACCCTTTGAATGCATGTGATACCTAGTATTTCTTAGTGGTGCACCCCTCGAAGAGGGAATGTAGAAGTAGAGAGAGAAAGGGGGAAAGAGAGGGTTGAGAAGGGATCAAAATAAAGAGTGTACATTAAGTACTGCTCTAACCTATGCTCATGCAATCAACTGTGTGTCTCATGTAGTTGGCTATCTGTCTCAATTACCCAGCCATAATCCTCATTAAGGAACCCCTTTATCTCAACTAGATAGGGATTTTCAATGAGGGAATTAAAATGGGCATTTTAAATCGGCGAATTAAAATGTTTCAAACATTCTTTGACCCCCCAGGAGCGATTTAAATCGGCCCTACCACGTTTTTTAATTGGGACCGATTGCAACCAATTATCAAGCAATAAAACCACTTACCATGCAGTACAAGGGCAAGTATACCGCCTAGTGTTCACCTATACCATGCGGTGATGTATACACTACATGGTCTATGTCATGTACCATGTAGATTTTTGGTACATACCAAGCGGTATTATGAACATACCGTGCAGTGCAATTTCTTATATATACTTTGTGCCGACCTCATACTGTTCACATTCCCGAGAATCTAGCTCTGCTTAGAGTCTCAAAAAAAACAAAGAAGGACAAGGAAAAAGGGATAAAGAAAGCTTCCAAAGTATTTTGTGAGTTTTTATATCCTTTCAAAAAGTGTCGAGTGTCAGTAGTGGGCTCACTTAGGCTAGCTGGTATCTACACACACTAGGATGCAAAATGGATAAATGCGTAGCTCTAAGTTGATCCTCCCTCACTCCGTGGGCCCCCAAAATCGTGAGTTTTTTCCCCTCCAAAAAATCAAAATTTTCCAAAAGTGTCCCCAACTCCCCAAACACCTCCCAAGAGGCCCTCCAAACTATCCCCATTGACTCCTAACCTTCCTCCTAGCCTCTTTCTCCTCACATCCTCCTCTTAGCCTCCTCCTCCTCCTCTCAACCTCCCCTCAACCTCCTCCTCTCAACCTCTTACTCCTCTCAGCCTCCTCTCAGCTTCCTCCTCTCAACCTCCACTCATACTCCCCCTCTTAATATCCTTAGCCTCTTCTCAACATCCTCACAACCTCTTCTTGCTCTTAGCCTCATCCTCTCAATCTCTTCCTCTTTTCTTTCTCCCATTCTTTCCATATTAATGAAGCACTCCTCTTCCCTAGACTAGATGTAAGACACATTTTGAAGGAGTACTTCATTTTGGGATTGCTCAAAAGGGGCTTGTATGGGAGTGAAGGTAAGAGGACTATGTTGGGGGGAGAGAGAGAGATGAGAGAGAGAGAGAGAGAGAGACATAGGGAGAGAGAGAGAGAGAAAGTGTGTGTGTGTGTGTGTGAGAGAGAGAGAGAGATATGGATTCCCATGCATTGTGTGTGTGATTTCACTAAAAAAAATGTGTGTGTGTGTGTGTAAGAGAGAGAGAGAGAGAGAGAGAGAGAGGGGGGGGGGGAGAGGGAGAGATGGATTCCCATGCTGTGTGTGTGTGTGTGAGAGAGAGAGAAATACTAATGATTTACTTATTGCAATTGTCAGGATGCATCAAAATTGACCATTTAGGGACGTGCCAAGCACTGCTACTACAATATCTATGAGAAGTGAATTCACGACCACAATGGGGCATGCCGCCCATATGAGGAGAAGGCATTTGAGTAGCTCAGTTAGCCAGTAGGTCCTGGTTTGGACACCAGATGGGGGCCATGTGTGGCTGACAAAACATGTGTGCCTCAGGATCTATGGAGCACTCTAAGGTGGATGGAACCTGTGTGGAAACATGATGAAGAGAGTGCTCATGACATGTATCTCAAATCAATTAGGTTCCAAGATAGATTAGCTTGGACTCATAAAGAGAATCTTGAGATAGTGCAAAGTGCTTGATTGATTTCCTTCAAATGAACCTCCCTTTTATAGGTGAGGGTACTTACATCCATTTGCTTGCTCACATGTGGGATATGTCCTCCATGCCATGTGGCAGCTTACCCTTTGCTCATACCTTTGCTCTACATGTGCTCATGGCACCATATCTCTCAACACCTCCCCTTGGTGCCATGATCCTTTGGCTACTGCAAGGTGGTCAGATGTGAGTTACATTCCATCACCTCCCCTTAGTGCATACCTTGCTACTTAAGGTGGTCAAGTGTGGATTTTACATGTCAATACCTCCCCTGGGTGCTTTCATAGCTACTCTCAGGTGGTCAGGCTTGATTTACAAACATAGGCAAGGTTGGCAAGGTTTTTGCTTTCAATACATGTTATTCCTATCATTCTGCTCATGGCTTGATGATGACCTTGTTTGCTTCTTTGCTTGACGCAGCTTCATGCATGATGCTTTGTTCTTCCATGTGCCTTGATGCTTTGTGTGTGGATGCCATGCTTCGTGCTATGGTCATCTCATACACTTGTGCTTTTGGCATGCTTATGACAATGATGTGTGCATTCATGCTTTGCTTTTCCATTTGTTGCAAAGGTCTTACCAATTGATTTCTTTCAATATTGGCAGTGTCTAATTGCATTGTCTAATTGCATACAATGATTCTGACATAACAGGCGCGTAGAGCTTGAAAAGACGATCACTTTTCCTTTTTGGAGCGTGTGCAAATTCTTCCTGGATTGGAAGTTATGGCTTGTTGAAGCTTTTGTGAAGAAGAGGGGGCCTGATGATGTGGCACAGGGATTCACATGCTGAATTCCAAACTGTGCTTAACAAGAGGCTGTGCTTAGAAGGCACTGCTGACTGTGCATGGTTATGTGGCTTAACTAACCCTATCTACTTGCTGACCAAGGTTAATTCTACCCAAGTTAAGTTAACTAGCAGTCAATGACCACACCTAACTAACCAAGGTTAACTGTGGTTGGATTAACTTAACCATAGTCAAGCCTTATCCTGCCACGTGGCTTTTTGTGGGAAGACCTTGAGAAGGAGATGGCTCCGTCCGTCGATCTGATGGCGTCGCGTGAGGAGAGGCATTGGCGCTGTGAGCGGATCTGTGAGCGGCTACTGTTGCAGGCTTCGTAGAAGAACCGCAAACTTCTCTCTTGCTTGGCACATCGCATAGCCATTCGGTGGCTCGAGCTATTGCTCGTGTGGGCTTTCCATCTGCGTCTTTTATTGCAGCGCTGCCCCATCGTGCCTGCGTAATCGTGTGAGCTCTCGAGCCTTGCAAATGAAGCTTCTCAGCTGGCTGCCCTTGGAGTCCATCGTGATTACCTGCAGGTGGCTGTAGAGGTCGTCTAGAGAGCTGCTCTTGTGGTCGACTCGACTTAGTCGGTTAGGGAGTCGCTGGAGTGCTAATTTCGATTGTCGTTGAGAAGCTGCTGGTTGCATTGGAGCCTTCGGAGGATGGCACAACTGAGCTGCTGTTCTATGAGCCAGGAGTCGGCCTTTTTGCAGACGGAGTCGCTACTGCTAGAGATCAGTCGTAGGAGCTTCGTTCTAACCAAGTTGATGGGAGGCGTTGTCCCTGGCTGTAACTGTGATGTTGCATTGTGGAGCTGAGCACAGTTGGAGAGGCGCACTCACACAACCAATTGGAGAGACGTAGGGAGTGCGAATGGAGAGATTGCTGAAAAAACACAGGGGCGCCCACAGATGAGCTAGAGCCTTAGTTTTGCTTTTGCTCTTTGTATACACAGAGTCTCATTTACTCCTCCTAAGCCCTCCATTGATTCTTTCTCCCTCAAAACTCACGAGTCTTAAGAGAAATGCTCTCTTTATTTCTCAAATCTAGAACTCAGATCTCTCTCTCAACCACTTGAGTGAACACTCAAAAACCTCAATATCTCATAGAAGGAATAAGAAGAAATTCTAGTTCTCACAAGAACGGAAATATCTCAAATTTTCATGGACGGAATTCTCTCGATCTAAAACTAAAACTAACCTAGGAGAAAACGTATGCTCCTAATGCAACCTACAACTAATCTAGGAGACTAGACCTAAGCTCTGATACCATGACAAAACATGTGTGCCTCAGGATCTATGGAGCACTCTAAGGTGGATGGAACCTGTGTGGAAACATGATGAAGAGAGTGCTCATGACATGTATCTCAAGTCAATTAGGTTCCAAGATAGATTAGCTTGGACTCATAAAGAGAATCTTGAGATAGTGCAAAGTGCTTGATTGATTTCCTTCAAATGAACCTCCCTTTTATAGGTGATCACAAAATATGAAGAGGGGAGAGGAGAAGAGTGGAGATGAGGAGAGAGGGCATAGCTAGAGAGCACACCACAAATGACTAACTGTACACTAGAATTAGTTGAAAAAATAGAATATATACAAACCCTTTTAGGGTTAGGGTTAGGGGATCTAACCCTTTCCTTTATAGCACTCTATAAGGTTAGTGCTATGCACATATGATCACGTGATGGTGCTATGCACACATGATCACATGATGTTGAGCGTGAACTCTCAACACCTTCCCTCAAGATCAACATCATGAAGTAGGCCTTCCCTCAAGATGATGATTCTGGGGAATCGAAGAAGGACTGAGCATTACATTCCATCACACCCCTTTAATGGGAATGTCCTTCCTCTGCATCAAACCAAGAGCTAGTCGGTGTTTCTGGAATAGCTCTTTACCGAGTGGTTTGGTAAAGATGTCTGCAACATTTTCTTTGCTATCACAATGCTGCAGTGTGATGTCACCAAGTAACACTCTTTCTCTGATGAAGTGCTCTCTGACATCAATGTGCTTTGTTCTGGAGTGATATACTGGATTTTTGGCCAATGCTTGAGCCGATTGATTATCACAGTATATTGTTGTTGGCTTTGACTCATCAAAGTAATCTGTTTCTGACAATAGTCTTCTGAGCCATATAGCCTCACATGCACCTGTAGTGAGTGCTCTATATTCTGCTTCAGTCGAAGACAAAGAAACAGTTGGCTGTTTGTTTGACAACCATGATATAGCACCTTGACCAAGGAAAAATGCATATCCCTGTGTCGATCTCCTGGTCTCATGATCTCCAGCATAGTGACTATCACAGTATCCATGCAACCGTGGATGACTTCCTCTGTATTCTATCCCAAATTGTCTTGTACCTCTGATGTATCTCAAGACTCTTTTGGCTGCATTCTAGTGAGACTGTTTTGGATTTGCCATAAACTGTGCTAGTGAGCTTACTGCATAACAAATATCTGGCCGTGTGATTGTCAGATATATAAGAGATCCAATGAGTTGCCTGTAGTATCTGTCATTGACTGTAGGCTTTTCTAAATCTTTAGTAAGTTTCAAACTCTGTTCCATGGGAGTGGCTGCAATCTTGCAATCTGCCATATGAAACTTCTTCAGTAGACTGTCAACATATTTGAGCTGACTCATGAATGTGCTATCTGAATCTCTCCAGAACTCAATTCCAAGACAATAGTGCATAAGTCCAAGATCTTTCATGTCGAACTCTGCAGATAAGTCTTGTTTTAGCTTTCTGATGAAGCTATCCTTGCTTCCTGTCACAATCAGATCATCTACATACAAAAGTGCAATAGTAATATCTTCCCCTTGAACTTTGTAGTAGAGAGTATGATCTGCATTGGACTTCATGTATCCCAGATCAGCAAAATACTTGTCAATTCTGCTGTACCAACTTCTGGGTGCTTGCTTTAAGCCGTAGAGACTTTTCTTGAGATGGCAAACCTTGTTCTCCTGTCCTGGTTCAACATAACCGGCTGGTTGTTGCATGTAGACTTCCTCGTCTAGATAACCATTGAGAAATGCATTCTTGACATCGAGCTGAGACACATTCCATTTACTGAGTGTCGCTAGTGATATCAAGAACCGTATGGAATCCATCTTTGCTACTGGAGCATAAGTCTCATCATAATCTTGGCCATATTGTTGTGCAAATCCTTTTGCAACTAATCTGGCTTTGTATCTCTGAATACTGCCATCTGGATTGTACTTCACTTTGTATACCCATTTGTTGGCTATGGCCTTCTTTCCTGGTGGAAGGTCGCATAATACCCAAGTGTTATTTTTATACAAAGCATCCATTTCTTCATTCATTGCAGTTTGCCATTCTGGCTTATCTACTGCGTCTTCGAAGTACACTGGCTCTTCTGTAGCCATGATGGTAGTCATAAGAGCATAGTTGGTGGTTTCCACCTGAATTGCTTTGCCTTTCTGAGCATATGTCAATCTGGCTGGTGGTCTGCTTTCCCTAGTAGACCGTCTGAGCTGCTGTGACGCTGATTGGGGTGTTGCTGGCAATTCTTGCTCTTCTTCATCAACCTGTTCTGTAGATGATTGTGAAGTCGATGCTTCTATCTCCTGTGTAGGTGAGGTTTTCCATTCTGATTCCTCATCGAAGATTACATCTCTGGAGATAATGACTTTGCGGTTGATGGGATCATACAATTTGTATGCTTTACTTTCTTCACTGTAGCCAACCATGATGCATTTGCGTGACTTCGCATCCAATTTCTTGCGATGATCATCATGTATGTGGGCATATGCTATGCAACCAAATATGTGGAGATGCCCAATGCATGGCTTGTGTCCAGTGAATGCTTCATAAGGAGTCATACCTTGTATCGGTTCGGTAGGAAGCCGATTAAGCAAGTAGTTAGCTGTAGCTATTGCTTCTGCCCAATACTGATTCGGAAGATGCTTTTCACTAAGCATTGCTCTAGCACTGTCTGCTAAAGTCCCATTCTTCCTTTCAGCTATTGCATTTTGCTGAGGAGTATCTGCACATGTGAATTGTCTTCGAATGCCGTGAGTTTTGCAAAAGTTCATGAAGGCTGAAGACATGTATTCACCTCCTCTGTCTGATCTCATGACCTTGATTTTTCTGCCTGTTTGGTTTTCTACCATGGCTTTGAATTCTTGAAATCTGGCAAACACTTCAGATTTCTCTTTCAGAAAGTAGACCCAACAATATCTGCTGTAGTCGTCGATGAAGGTCAAGTAATAAAGTGAACCATTGATGCTGCGGGTCTGGGCATAACCCCATACATCTGTATGAATTAAATCAAGAATACCTCGTGCACGAGAGGTACTTCTGACAAAGTTGGTTCGCTTTTGTTTGCCGAAGCAGCATGCTTCACAAACCTTTCCAAGAAACTGTAGCTTCGGAATCCCAATTGCCATATTTTGATTCCTTAGATCTAACAAGTACTTGAAGTTGACATGACCATATCTCTTGTGCCATTTTGCAGATAGTGGCATCTGTTGCATTTGAGCTGACATGGCATGCTTATCTGGTACTGTAGCTAGCATCCTGTATAAGCGTCCTTCCTTGACACCTTCTGCTACTAGCTGACCTCTTTTGGATTTGTCTCTGATAGTGCATTCATCACCGTCGAAGATGACTTTGTAGTTGTGTTCCGTCATTTGACCTACTGACAAAAGGTTCTTGCTGAGCTTCGGAACATAGAGCACATCTTTGACTAATCCTTTTGTACCAGTGAAATTGTTCATAGGGATAACACCTGTCCCTTGAACCGGATTCGGTGTATTGTCTGCTGTATAGATGACATTCTTTTGACCTTCTAATGGCTTCATTTCTGTGAACCATTCCTGATGATTTGTCATATGAGATGATGCACCGCTGTCGATGTACCAAGGATCCTGTTCCACTTGGTCGACTTGATAACTGAAATCTTCTTTGGAATTGAAATCAGTGTCTAGGTGCATTGTATCAGTCTGATGCAATTCCTCACTTGCAAGAAACATATTTCCATGTTCATTTGCAAAATGACTGTGACTAGAATGTCCACCACGATGATTTCCTCTTCCTCGGGAATTTCCTCTGGATTGACCGCCTTGGTCATACTGCTTCTTGCGGCAATCTCTTTCATAGTGTCCAAACTTGTGACAATAGTTGCATTGAATGTTTGACACATTGGTGGATGCATTCCCTCGTCCTTGGAATCTTCCTTGGTTGGAATGATTTCCTCTTTGCTGATTTTGATGTTGCTGAGGATGCTGCTGATGCTGATGCTGATTCTGACTTTGATTTTGACCACTTTTCTGATATGATCTACCTCTGTTTCTGCCTTTGCCTCTGCTTCTGTCTGAAGCGGTGAATGCCTGATCATTAGAATGACCTTTACGTGCTTGAATGGTCTGAGTTCTTCACCAAGTAGAACTGACTGAAGTTCTTCCAGTGTTGGAATTTGCCGTTGGATGGCAATACTCTGGACCAGATTCTCATATCCTTCTCCTAGTCCATTCAGGATTACTTGAACCATTTCTGCGGGATTCATAGTCTCTCCTGCTGCTGCAAGTTGATTGTTGTAGTCTTTGATGCGGAGTACATAAGCATGACCGGTTTCATTGCTATTGCGGAAACTCTGGTTGATCTGGTTTCTCAAGGTGAGAATCCTGGATGTGTTCTTGGACTCGTAGAGAGCTGCGAACATATCCCATGCTTCTTTTGATGTCTTGACTGTGTTGAGCTGTCCTAGCATGACATCTTGCACATTCTGCTTGATCAGGTGATAGGCATACTTATCTTTCTTATCCCATTCTGCTTGAGCTCGGGCAATGGCAGGATCTGCTACTGGTGTGGAAACTGTTTGTGTAGATGTAGATCCCGATGTAGATCCCGTTGCTGGTGCTGTGACAACAGATGGAGTAGAGCTACTGGTGGCTGGATCGGCCAATGGTCTAGGTATGGATCCATCAACATACTCCCATTTGTCCTGAAGCACAAGAATGGTCTCCATTCGGTATTTCCATGTACCGTAATTGGAGTTGTCTAACTTAGCAGATGCCTCCAGATTGAGGTTGCTAGTCGACATGGTGCAAACAATGTACTCAAAAAGTGTCCTGGAAAACTCTGTATGAATCAACTGCAAATACACTGAAGATGCCAAGTGAAATCTCTGTACCGTCGGTGAAGATAGAACTGCAGTAAATAAGATCTGACCTGTGTTACAAGGCTTGTGGCAATGATGCCGGGAATAGCCAAGAGGCTTTACAAGGCTGAAAAATGATGTGCACGATGCCGTGAGATAGCCAAATAGGCTTTACAATGGTGGCATGTGTGTGTGAAATCAAGTGCTATCTGCCCACTGAGTCAATCTGCAATGCCTCTGAACTCTGAAGTCTGCTCACTAAACTGATGAACGTAAGGTTTCAGGTAATGTAATGATGTGAAATCAGATGTGAGCGTATGGACTGACTCCGAGTAGGTACTAGTCGGGAATTTCGGGCATGGCTTAGATTGGCAACTTGGGGAATTCAAAGCGTCCCCTCTATGGCGATCTAGTCTACTCTGATCTAGATCTAAACCAACCGTCGATCGATGAAAGAGCAGCAAATAATTCCTTTTCCTTTGTTCTTTTTAAGTGCTGGGTCAGATGCGTCGATGTAGAGGCAAATGTGCGTGAAGGAAGTGGTTTTGTCGACGAGGCTCAAATGTGAGTGTAACTTGCGCCGAAATGTGCGCGTGATGTAACGAGCGCGTAGAGCACGAAAAATCGAGCGACTTTCCTTTTTGGAGCACCCTCAAATTCTTTCTGGATCAAGAGATATGACTTGATCTAGGTGGAGGGGCAAAAGGAGTGCAAATGGTGCTCAATGATGATGTGTCACTGTGAGTCACATGCAGTGATGATGTGGCACTGTGCTTAGCAAGAGGTGTGCCAGTGAAGCTCTGTGCTGAGGTGGCAGTGCTGAGGTGTCACTGATGACGTGGCACTGATGACGTGGCCAGATGACGTGGCACTAGTGACGTGGCAGATGACGTGGCACAGATGACGTGGCAGATGACGTGGCACAGATGACATGGCAGATGACGTGGCTTGATGATGTGTCACTGATGACGTGGCAGGTGACATGGCTTGATGACGTGTCACTGGTGACGTGGCTGATGACGTGTCACTGATGATGTGGCAGGTGACGTGGTTGATGATGTGTCACTAATGACGTGGCAGGTGACGTGGCAGTCGGTGCTGACGTG
Organism: Dipteris shenzhenensis; assembly: GCF_047967505.1. Classification (NCBI taxonomy): domain Eukaryota; kingdom Viridiplantae; phylum Streptophyta; class Polypodiopsida; order Gleicheniales; family Dipteridaceae; genus Dipteris; species Dipteris shenzhenensis. The sequence continues at coordinate 42,853,982 of NC_141623.1, read as the reverse complement.
GCCCACTTACGTGGCGCTACTGACGTGGCAGATAGGATGCCACGTGGATCAACCCTATCCTTTCCTAACTGCACCCGGGTTAATCGGAACCCAAGGTGAGTGATAGGTGGTGAAATCTGAAGATTCCGTCGACTCGTGGGCTATGGAGGCGGAACTCGTTGAGCAAGGCCCGTCGTCTCCTTTGGACTGCTCATCGATGGAGCCACGCTATCCTTGCTTGGGAGGCCATTTCGTCAGAGGCGCTGCTCATAGATTGGGTTGACGAAGAGGCTTGGGTAGTCGGCGCTGAGGTCTTCTGTGAGCCCTGCGAGCTATGAAGCCTTGGCTATGCAGGGAGGAGCCGCTCAAACGATCATCATTTGTTGGAGCTATTTGTTGGAGTGAGGCGGCTTCCTCTTCTTCATCTTCTCATCAGAGCTGCTGCCATCGCCATAGCCTTTGGCGAGGCCGAGATTCCTCTCTCTTGATGAGAAGAGCCCACGGCGTATTTTTGAAGGCGAGGCCTTACTTCGACGGATGTTCAGGTACGGTCTCCTCGAGGAAAGTCAAAACAAGCTCGATTACGTCCTGGCTTTGACGGTCGAGAACTTCTTGGAGTGTCGTCTACAGACCTTAGTATATTCGTTGCTGCTTTTCTATCGTCGAGGCATTGCGTGGCCAGAGAGCTTAGGCTCTCGTTGAATAGAATTGATCCCGTGAGGTTGAGCGGCCATAGAGCTTGACGATGGCAGAGTCGTGCTTGCTGAGCCTGGAGTCGCGGGTGCACGTCGAAGAAGAGATTCTCTCAAGAAAACCTTACAGAAAATTAGAGGCTCAGAAATGAACCTTTCTCTCTCACAAAACCTTACAAGATCTCTCAAAAGACTAAGATCTAGATCTCTCTTTCTCTCATAAAGAGGGAATACTCTCTTTCTCAAGCAATGAAATCTTTCAAAGAACTCGAAAGAATAATGGACGGAGCTGTCCTAGAATGAGCAAAGGAGATTAACGGAAATCTCTCAATCTCTCATGGACGGAATTCTCACATGAATAGAAATTTCTCTCAACGGAAGTGAAGGGAAGGATCTCACAATCACTCAAGAGAACTCTCAATCTCACAATCTCTCTCGCACTCTCAAGAATCTCAATGTCTCAGCGGAAGACAAGGGAGCTCTGATACCATGACAAAATATGAAGAGGGGAGAGGAGAAGAGTGGAGATGAGGAGAGAGGGCACAACTAGAGAGCACACCACAAATGACTAACTGTACACTAGAATTAGTTGAAAAAATAGAATATATACAAACCCTTTTAGGGTTAGGGTTAGGGGATCTAACCCTTTCCTTTATAGCACTCTATAAGGTTAGTGCTATGCACATATGATCACGTGATGGTGCTATGCACACATGATCACATGATGTTGAGCGTGAACTCTCAACAGGTGAGGGTACTTACATCCATTTGCTTGCTCACATGTGGGATATGTCCTCCATGCCATGTGGCAACTTACCCTTTGCTCATACCTTTGCTCTACATGTGCTCATGGCACCATATCTCTCAACAGTGGCCTGATGGCTGGACGGCTTCAGATAGAGTTGGCACACCACCAACTAGGCTACATGCAAGTGCGGGAAGGCATCCCTTGACTGACCGCACTGAGGGTAGATGGAGCATTTCCCAGGGCAGCCCACTCTCGGGTTGCGAGGCCCGTTTGGAGCCTCAGATGATCTCGGATGGCTGTGGGCCGAACGGAAACCGTAGGTAAGTTCCTCTGTTTTGCACACCGGTTCTATCGTATGGTCAGTGGCCTATTTCGGGACCGACCCCTAGTCAACCATTTTGGGTGAACTGGGTCGGCCACCCAATTGAGCCTAACCGACTATGACTGGTGGCTATATAAGAGCAAGCCCGTGAAGCCCATTTCATCACTGGCTATAGCAACCTTGATTTTTTAGCATTCAGCCTCCGTCTTCTACTATTTCTAGCATGCCATCGAAGCTTCTTTCACAGGAGTGCATGGTTGGGAGGCAGCGCCATCTATTGTATCAGTTCTATAGTAATCAAATTTTTGATTCTCCATACTATCTTGTTTTCTCTCTTGCGTACGAGATCCTGTTATCTGTTGAGCACAGACGTATTATTATTTTCTTACATGGTATCAGAGCCTGGACTCTAGCAATAAGATTTGGTAGTGTGTTTCTGTTTGCAAGCAAATTGTGAGAGATGGTCCAGCCCGCAAGACTGCGAATCCCACCGTTCGGCGAAAGCGGAAAATTGGATGGCTCTAACTATCCTCTCTGGAAGTTCAAGATGAAGACATCCTAAGCACATATGAGCTTTGGGACACTGCTACTGGGGTGGACGTGAGGCCGGATCCAGCTAATGCAGGACAACAGGTAGTACCAACTGCGGATGAGATTCTCGCGTGGATAAGAAGAAATGCAGATGCGATGTGTTCTATTTTCTGCAGTGTTAGTGATTCCGTCATGGCGTAAATTCAACATGTCACCATAGCGGAGGAGGCATGGATGGTCTTGAAAAATCAGTACGAGACCACGAATCAGACACAAATTCAGAATCTGGAGACTCAACTCGTGAACGAAAAATTGTCTGAGTTTGAAGTGGTAGAGAAGTTCATCACCAGGGTGAAGAATCTACACGATTAGATGACTGCGATTGGCATCACCATCACCAGCGAGAATCTAGCACGAAGGTGCATATGGATTCTCCCACCAAAGTACGATGGTCTTGTTACGGCGCTGAATACGCAGAACAGAAATCCACCCCTCAACTTTGAGGATTTCAGCACGATGCTTCTGGAGGAGGAGATGCATCAAAAGACGAGGACTGGAGAAGATTCGGCTTTTTGGACCGGATCAAAGAAAGGTAAGGGTAAGGACTCTGGTAACCCATCTTCTTCTGATGATAAAAAGAGAAAGAAGAAGATCAAGTGCTTCTATTGCAACAAGGCAGGGCACAAGCAGAATGAGTGCTAAAAGAAGATTGCAGATGAGAAGAACGGAGTGAAGAAAGAGTCCAGCAACAGTGTACAAGTAGTACCAATAGAGCTATTAGTTGCAATTGAGGAGATTTGCACCTCGGGGGGGTCACTCATCATATGTAACCCTATCACGTGAGTTCAACAAAAGGATATTTTTTATTTCTAAAATTTACAGAAATAAATATACATAAGGGACTATTTAAAATAGTTTTGGAAAAAATTTACAGATTTGTATAGAAAAGGGGTACATTTTATTAATGAGAAATTTACACAGATAAGGGATTTTAGAAATATGCCTTGAACGCACGTGGTATAGAGGGTTTATACATAGTGACCCCCCTGAGATTTGCACGGAGGCAGTTCATGCACCTGCGGATGAACCTTGGATCATTGACAGTGGTGCATCGTGCCACATGACCAGTCGGAAGGATTGGTATACCTCTCTATAGCCGGTAGGGAATGACATCATGGTAGCAGTCGGCAATGATGCAAAATGTCCAGCAAAAGGAAAAGGTACGATTGCTCTCAAGCCAGATAGAGTTGTAAAATAGTTGTCTGATGTTCTTTATGTGCCAGATATCAAGAGGAACTTGTTGTCCATTTCTGCAATCACGGATCGGGACCTCAAAGTTCAATTCGATAAGAATGGTGCACAGATCTTGGATCTTCAAGGAAAGGCCGTTGGTAAAGGTACACGGCGCAACAACATTTATGAACTCTCAGCTTTCAGTGCTTGAGCGGATGTGAAGAACACTAAGCTGTGGCATGAGAGGTTTGGTCATCTAAACCTTAGTTCTTTGAAGGAGATGCATAAAAGTGGAATGATTGTAGACCTACCAGAAGTTTCAGATCTGTCCGATGTATGTGAAGCTTGCATGATGGGCAAGCAGCATTGGCAGCCCTTTCCTAAAGAGGCCAGCAGGGCAAAGGCTCCTCTAGAGCTCGTTCACACGGACCTCTGCAGAAAGATGGAGATGGAAGCTTTGGGTGGTTCCTTCTACTTCATGACAATGATCGACGACTACAGTAGAAGGATATGGATATACTTCCTGAAGACGAAAGACGAGGCTTTCAGTAGGTTCAAGGAATGGCATGTAATGGTCGAGAAAGAATCGGGGAGGAAGGTGAAGAAGCTGAGATCAGACAGAGGTGGAGAGTTTACATCGATTGAATTCGAAAGTTATTGCAAAAGTCACAGAATCAAGAGGCAGAAACCCCCGCCACATACATCACAGCAAAATGGAGCAGTAGAACGCAAGATGCACATCATCCGTGAAATGGGCCAGAGTATGATGAAAGGGAAAGATTTGCCAAAGACTTTTTGGGCTGAAGCATGTAACACTGCAGTTTCCATCCTCAATTGTAGCTACACGAAATCTGTGAACGGGATGACTCCACTGCAAACACCCCCCCTCAATGTCCACCCGCCGCAAGTGAACTTACTTTTTCGGCCCAATGCCAAGTCGATGAAGATGCCTCTCCAACAAGTCTCTTCCAAGAGCCTTCATGAAGATGCCCGCAGCATTCTCAGTAGCCGGACAGTACACGAAGTTGACCTCTCCATCCATGATCAGCTCGTGTACAAAGTGATATTGAATCTCAATGTGTTTTGTGCGAGCGTGGAACACCGGGTTCTTTGCAATCACCATCATGCAACTCTGATTGTCACATGATAACTGTGTAGGCTTGTTCAGCACTGCACCCATGTCCCCCAAAGTCCTCCTCAACCACATTGCTTCGCAAGAAGCAAAGCATACAAATTTATACTCGGCCTCAGTAGAAGAAAGAGCAACTATGGGTTGCTTCTTGCTGACCCATGACACAACTCCAGATCCAAGTGAGAAACAGTACCCTATCACTGATCTCCTACTATCCACGTCTGCTGCCCCCAATCCGAGTCACAGAATCTGGTCAAGATGTTGCCCTTGGTATAGGTGATGCCATAATCAAGTGTGCCTTTGATGTATTTCAACACCCGCATCCCTGCCCTCCAATGGTTCTCCCGGGGCTTATTGGAAAACCTGCTTAGTATACCAATCGCAAAATTGATGTCCGACCGTGTGTTGCACAGGTAAATCAAGCTACCCACAAGCCTTCTGTACTGTGCTTCGTCCACCAGTGTTGATGAATCCTCGCTTGAGAGCTTCACGTCAACCTCCATAGGGGTACCAACTGTTTTGCACTCAGCCATGCCAAATGCCTTCAGTATCTCTCCAGCATACTTCAGTTGTGAAATGAAGATCTTTTTCGGCTCCTGCCAAACTTCAATCCCCAAACAAAAATGCATCAGTCCGAGGTCTGTCATTTCAAACTCTCTTCCTAGCAAATGCTTCGTCTGCGAGATCTTCTCTTCATGGTTCCCTGTTATGACAAGGTTGTCCACATAAAGGACCACAATCATACACCTACCTCCTTCTCTGAAGATATACAAATTTGCATCAGATGGGCTCCTCCTGAACCCATTTTGCAGAAAGTAGGCATCAATTCACTGGTACCATGCTCATGGGGCCTGTTTCAGCCTGTAACGTGCCTTCTTTAGTTTGTAGACTTTACCTTCTGAACCGGGGATCTCAAAACCCGGTGGTTGTTCCATGTATACCTCCTCCTTGAGATCTCCATTCAGAAAGATGGATTTCACATCCATTTGAAACATCGGCCAATTTCCCTAGGTAGCTGAAGCCAAAACACTATGAATTGTGGTTAGTCGAGCTGTGGGAGCAAAAGTATCTTGATAATCAAAACCATGTACCTATGCAAATCCTTTTGCCACGAGCCGAGCCTTGTACTTATCCAACGTGCCGTCAGACTTGTACTTGGTCTGGTACACCCACTTGGTTCCGATTACCTTACATTTTGGTGGTCGATCCACAAGGTCCCAAGTGTTGTTCTTCATTATGGAGCCATACTCCGACTGCATAGCCTCCATCCACCTATCATCGCCCTGTGCCTCTTCAAGACACTTGGGTTCATCAGCATGGAGCACTTCTGTCATCAAAGCATAGTTGACCAAGTGTTCTCGCGCCCTTCTTTGCTCCTCTAATCTCTTGGACCGGTGGTGTTCAGATGGTTCCTCCTTAATGGTTGGAGGTTCTCTGCTATCCAAAAGCTGCTTTACCCACTTCGGGAATGGCCGTTGCCATTGCGGTTCTGCAAGCTCTTCTTCATCTTCTTTGTCTTGAATCCTCCCAAGCACCATTGGGGGAGTTCGGTCTACTGTTGGTGGCGGTACTGGTTGTTTGGGAAGGAAGCATCCTCCTCCAATTGATGCGGCTGTTCTGAGAAGACCACATCATGATTTACAATTACCTTCTTGGTAACAGGGTTATAGAGATGGTAACCCTTCGCCTCTTCACTGTAGCCCAAGAAAATACACTTCCGGCTCTTCGGTTCCCATTTGGTCCTGGTAGCATCAGGGACATGCACAAAACAGTCACATCCAAAAACTCTGAAATGTGCACCTGAAGGTTGCTCCACTCTCATGTAACTACGTGGGAACCAGCTAACTCTACTTGTAAGCCCCCCATATGAGGAGAAGGCATTTGAGTAGCTCGGTTATCTAGTAGGTCCTGGTTTGGACACCAGATGGAGGCCATGTGTGGCCTGATGGCTGGACAGCTTCAGATAGAGTTGGTACACTGCCAACTAGGCTACATGTAAGTACCGGAAGGCATCCCTTGACTGATCACACTGAGGGTAGACGGAGCATTTCCCGGGGTAGCCCACTCTCGGGATGCAGGGCCTGTTTGGAGCCTCAGATGATCCCGGATGGTTGTGGGCTGAATGGCAATTGTAGGTAAATTCCTTTGTTTTGCACACCGATTCTATCGTATGGTCGGTGGCCTATTTCGAGACCGACCCCCAGTCGACCGTTTTGGGCGGACTGGGTCGGCCACCCAATTGAGCCTAACCGACTACGACTGGTGGCTATATAAGAGCAAGCCCGTGGAGCCCATTTCATCACTGGCTACAGCAACCTTGATTCCTTAGCATTCAGCCTCCATGTTCTACTGTTTCTAGCATGCCATCGAAGCTTCTTTCATAGGAGTGCATGGCTGGGAGGCAGCGCCATCTATTGTATCAGTTCTACAGTAATCAAATTTTTTATTCTCCATACTATCTTGTTTTCTCTCTTGCGTATGAGATCCTGTTATCTGTTGAGCACAGACGTTGTATTATTTTCTTACAGAGAGAAGGGGTGAGAGAGGATGGATAGATAGGTCAAAGAGAGTGAGAGAAGGGTAGAGAGCGGAAGGGAACTAAGTGAGAGAGGATGGAGGAAGAGAGGGAATGTAGAAGTAGAGAGAGAAAGGGGGAAAGAGAGACTTGCGAAGGGATCATGGAGAGAGGGAAAGAGGTACAGGATCATGAGGGTAGGGAGAGAAGGGTAGAGAGAGAAGAAGGGAGACTAAGTGAGAGAGAGTGGAGGAATAGAGGGATGGTTAAAGTATAGAGAGAAAGGGGGAAAGAAACAGGGGGGTATTGAGGGCATGATAGAGAAAGAAAGAGGTGATGGAGGAAGGAAGAGGTGCAAGCTCACGAGAGGAAGGGCAATGCGCGCAAGTTAATTGTGGAGATAAGGGAGGAAGAGGAGGGCCAACATTTGGAATCGGATTTAGCTCGTGCATGTCCATGAGTTCCTTATGGTATGCATAGTGACATTGTGTAATTGAGGTCAATAGAAGACCCAAAGATCTTGATCAAAGGGGTTAATATGGTTTACTAGGGTGGGAATCATATTTTGACCCTCTACCTCCACTCCACCACCACCACTAGCATGATTGTTTGTGCTCCTCTACTGCATTCCAGTATGGTGGTTTTTGCCTGATCGGTGTATCATTCTGAACTTCAAGAAATAAAGTCTAACTTTGTGTAGTTTAAGATGCTAGTACAATGATATCAATGACATCGCATTGATGACTTGACATTTTCTCTTGTCCATGTTCCCTTATCTCACCATTCCCATTCCCTTACCAAGGTGCCATTAAAATATCCCATGTATTAAGGAAAAGGACGTGCTTGTAGTAGCGGGTCATTTCTTAATAGAAGGTTATGGAGTCGTTATTTCTATGGTGTTATCTTTGTTCTATGGACCAACCATAATTTCTTAAAGTATATTCGTGACCAAGTTGGTTATTATAGTTGTAAGGCTCGATGGGTTGAACTCATGTAAGAGTTTGACTTTGAGATTTAGTATGGAAAGGAGTCTCGAAACAAAGTTATAGGTACATTTAGTAGAATGGTTGGAGTGGATGCTTGAGAGATGGACGAAGTATTGATTGATTTTTATAATTGTTTTCAATGGCTTTGTTAGAGAGATTGCTTCTTTGTAAGGATATAGACCATCTATGGTGGCATCGCTAGAGATTTGGAAAGTTTGGACTCATAGATAAGGCATGTGGAAGAGAAATAATCATTAGGGGAGAATTAGGGTCTCAAAAGGGTCTCATAAAAGGAATGGATTAAGCGAAGACCAAGTGAACCTACTATGGTAACCCATGGGTTAAGGGTGCCCTAGCATTTACTCAACTTACATGGGTACCATTATTTTGAAATTGATTAATCTTGGCCTTTGGATGGAGGTGGATAGTGGATGGATCAAAGGCCTAGGATGCTCAAATTGGTGGGAGGCACCTTTGGTGGGCTGCAAACTAGCAAAGGTTGACAAACTAGAGGTAGTCGTGGACCATTACGTCTTGGATAGATCTAATGGTGGAGATCAAAGGATCAAATGAGGGACTAGATTTAGATGCATTTTGGAGGCTATAGATGGAGGCACTTGAGATCCATGGTGGAGATTGAGGCGCATAATAGACAGTGTGGATTGAAGCGCCTTTTTGTTGCATCTCCATCCTTGGATCTCCTTGATATCAATGGCACAGATTCTAGTGCCTTTCCCTTGTAGCTCCAATGACAATGGCAGACACAGAGTTGGAGATGAGAACAACACTAAAAAAGATGAAAACAGGGAGAAGGTGCAGCTGCAATGGCGATTGGTTTAAGAACAAGGCACAAGGTGCACGTGCAGTTTGCCCTAGTCACGATAAGATCGAGAGATCTTGAATAATAGAAGGAGCTTCAAGAAAGTGATCCTAGTGATGGGACTCTTCCAGACACATGTTGAACTTGCTCACCAGGAATGTGCTTTTTACGGTGCGCGTGGGGCAAGCCAAAGAAGTCTAGATAGACATGCCTTTGCTTGGTGGTCGAAAAGCTTCTCTGTGTATATATATACAAGCTGTAGTGCATCTTCTGATCGGGCTACTCCACCTTGTGTAACTAAGTCTCATGGATTCTTCCGCAGGCCGCAGGCGTCTTGTTCTAAGTCTTCTTATTCTTGCAGCAGCACTTGTAGTAGTAGCTTATGGCTACTCGGACAACTGCGCTGGCTCGGGTCTGTGCGGCTTCGTGAGCAAGAACGACTGCAACACTGCGATCGGGCGCTATAACGACGGGACCATCTACTCGGCGTACACGTCGAGGGTATTCGGCAGCTGCACCGCTATCTACCGCTGCAATGGTGCCTACGAGGCCCGCAGCGGAGGCGACCTCAAGCAGCATTTCCAGCACATCTACAGCCAGCAGCCCTGCGGCCGATGCGGCAGCCATGCCTTCGACAACTGCGAGGCCACCCTCAACTACTGCGGCAACTGCAGAGATGTCGGTTAACAGTCTCTTATGAGAGTCTTGTTTCTGTTGTAAACAATCTATAATAAAGTTGGCTGTGCCCGCATGATCAACAGGAAGAAGGGGAAATATACTGGAATGAAGAAGCTAATATATTAGTGAACGTCTTTCGTATAATATGGATTTCTTAAATAGACAAAAAATGAATAATGAATCTGGAAACGGATTGTGGGATGCGTAAACCACCCCTATAGGATTGGCATTTCTTTCCTCTTCCTAGTGTGAACTTCCATGTTATGACATAACCATACTTTAAAACGTTTAAATTGTCTTGCTGCACATCTTTGGTTTCATGGCAATTCCTAGACATTCTCTGACAATCACCTATGTGTCACTTAGAAATGTGCAAGTGCAATCAATTGCAACAAAATTAAGATAAATCAATTGTGCATTGTATAAAGTTAATTGAATTCTCTATATTTTGTACTTGCTTGGGTAACACCCATAGACTCGGGCAATACATACAACAACACAAACATGCTTTTGTCGGGGAAGGGCAAGAAGAGAGTTTTTGAGCGACTTTGAGGGCGAGTTTTTTTTGGCAACCAGCATGTTTTGTTCCACCTATTCCACTTATGACATCTCTCTCTCTCTCTTTCTCACACACACACACACACAAAATATTCTTTTTGTCTCTTCGTCCTTCTTGTCCTTATTGCAACTCTCTATCTCTGTCCATGTCTAACTCTATCACATCTCTCTCTACCCCCTCTCTCATGCACGCACTGTTCTCTCTCTCTCTCTCTCTCCTTCTCTCTCTCTCTCACAACACACACACACACACTTACCTCCTAAAGGGATCTAACCTATTCGAAGAGTATAGACACACCTTAGTAATAATGGGACACCATAAAATAAGAAGATGCATACCATAAACTTTGGACCCATGATGAAACCCATGAGTTTCTCACATATTGGAGAGGATTGCCATTAGGAAGATGAATTTTATTAATAAGGACAACGTGAGGATATAAGCTAAGTCTTCAATAAGATACAAGAGCTTGAACTTAACATATGCCTGGAAAAATCCAACTAGAGATTCAAACACAAAGGAAAAAAGGTGGGAAAGGCATGAACTTTACCATGGACACATTGGATCTATCCCCTTGGAGGACCAATAGTGGGTCATTATGTTCTATATGTATAGCCATATATCATGGTGTAAGACACACATGTACATATGGACATGAGAATATATACACACATGAATACATACTTTTGAGAATATAAGCATGCATAACCACACACATGGGCATATGGAGATATCCATACTTAGAAAGCGCCAAAGGGTGAACACTTGCCTCAGATAGGGCAATAATAGAATGATGTATCAATATATGCATACCCCTACATGGATACATAGTCAAAAGAGAAAAAGAAAAGGATGCATGAATGCAGACTTTGGAATAAGTATAGGAATCCTAAATTACCCTAGATGTGAATTAGCACCTCATATATAGACGAAAAATATGAGAGGAAAGGATGAACACAAATAGGCATAGGATAATTATATACCCTGGGACAAAGAAACAACGAGCTATAAACAATATACGAGTAACCTGACCCGTCTACGATGGGCTAGCGACCTGCTCTGGCGGGTCTCAAGATGCTAAAACGTCTGAAACTAGCAACATATTCTAACCAAAAAAAATGTCTATGACATAGTACTTCAAAATATTACATCCAAAAGTAAAACCAGAGAACTCATTGATATGTCCAAATACACATCCGCATACAACGTCATAACTGAACATACAAAATCTACAATAGACACACAAACATCCCTAAAGGGAAAAGTCTGCGGCCATTGACTATAGGGAAAAGCTTGCATCAGCCATGTACTCCACATCCGCCACGTCCAAAAAAAAATTATGTATGACAAAGTACTTCAAAATATCACATCCAAAAGTGCAGTCACATGTGTGAACATGCAAATATAGCTACATCAAAGAACTGATTGATATATCCAAATACATAGCCGCAAATAAAGTCATAACTGAACATACAAAATCTACAATAGACACACAAACATCCCTAAGGGAAAAGTCTGCGGCCATGTACTGCACAGAAAAGCTTGCGACGGCCATTCACTCCACGTCCACCGCATTCGCCGCGTCCACCACGGCTACAAACATACAACAGAGTACCAACAATCATATCTGGAGCAGCATCACATAGAAAGATAATTGAGGAACTATAATTATTGAGCCATAAAACTTTTATACATGTATGTTGGTAAAACCCAACTCATTCTTTAGAGTACTTACTCAGACACAAAGGGTTGTCAACAATGCTCACATAGGTGTACGTGTAGTCCCGATTTTGCGCTCGATAGAAAATTCGTGTCCCCACACATTCATAGTATCCCAGCCAGCAAATAGTGATGGTCTGTGGTCCATCATCCCTATGAAGCCAACAAGCCAGGAGAGCGTAATATCCCAAATGGACTCGTACATCCAAAGGATTGTGGATGTGGAGATTCATTAGAAACCTTGAATCAGGAACAGTCCCAAAAGACAAACAATAGCATGTTTTCCCACTCACATATAATCGAAAAAAAAACCTTTTGTTTTAACAAAAAAATAAAGCAACAAACAATGTACACGATTCTTACCCAAGGTAGCTCTCCAGCTCAAGCAAATCCAACAACAGTTGCGCGCTCTCCAGGGATCCCCAGCCCGCAGGATCTGCAATTTTCTAAAAGTGAGTGACTATACTATTAAACATGTCAACATAAAACGTGGTTGTCAAGCGACTATGTACCTTGCACTTGTGCTCCTGTTTCGATATATGAAAAACGTGAACTGCCTAGACATCATATCGCATTGCAAAAAAAGAACGCACGTGTCAATCCACATATACTGGAAAAAAACAATAGGCTTGAAGAGAAAATAGGCTGTATTATATTGCAAACCCATGACTCAAATAAAAAATGAAATCCAAACATTATCAAGGACAAAGTTACGTCTCAGTTCATATTTCTGTAAATAGCCAACATTCCTGAAGACCTATGACAGTTGGAATATTGAAAGAAGTTTAAAAAAAGCTATACAAAGATTACCGAAATGAAGATTTGCCACCCAAGAAAGTCTCAAGAGGGCTTGAAAGAGCAATGTCATACTCCTAGGCTCTTGCTGTTGCCAATTGCAAAACTTCCTTGTACACAACATTTGTGGTAGAAGTATTATCCATCTCCTCGCCCCTGGTATCAGACGCACTCTACAAAATGAAAACCTTAAGTAACAGCGTTTGATGCTTGGATATGTGAAAATGCCACGCATAGTTGGCCATGATTGAATACCGGTGTCGCCAAGTACAGCCCCAAAACAAACAATGTTTGGCCCTGTGGCTTATTGATTGTCATGCCAAATGCCAATCGGATAGGAAATTACCGTCTCCTCATGTCGAATGGGAGTTTAAGGTTGGTCGGAATGAATGTTATCCTTCGAATAAACATTCTATCACCAGCATTGGTACCAGTAATGATTTCAGCTTCTAACACTTTCGTGTGAAACTCTTTCCAAATACACATCCGCAAACAAAGTCATAACTGAACATATAAAATCTACAATAGACACACAAACATCCCTAAAGGGAAAAGTTTGCAGCCATGTACTATAGGGAAAAATCCTGCGCCGACCATGTACTCCACATCCGCCACGTCCAAAAAAAATTTCTCTATGACAGAGTACTTCAAAAATATCACATCCAAAAGTGCAATCACATGTCTGAACATGCAATAGCTACATCAAACAATTGATTGATATATCCAAATACACAGACGCAAATAAAGTCATAACTGAACATACAAAATCTACAATAGACACACAAACATCCCTAAGCGAAAAGTCTGCGGCCATGTACTGCAGGGAAAAGCCTGGGACGTTCGCCGCATCCACCGTGGCTATGAAAATACAACGGGGTACCAACAATCGTATCTGGGCCAGCATCACACAGAAAGATAATTTGGGAACTATAATTATTGAGCCGGCAATCTAGGACAGCGTAATATCCCAAATGGACTCATCCATCCAAAGGATTGTGGGCGTGGAGATTCATTAGAAACCTTGAATTAGGAACAGTCCTAAAAGACAAATAATAGCATGTTTTCCCACTCAAATAAAAACTTTTGTTTTAACAAAAATAAAGCAACAAACAATGTACACGGTTCTTACCCAAGGTAGCTCTCCAGCTCAAGCAAATCCAACAACAGTTGCGTGCTCTCCAGAGATCCCCAGCGTTTGATGCTCAGATATGTGAAAATGCCACGCATTGATGGCCATGACTAAATACCGGTGTCGCCAAGTACAGCCCCCCAAATAGACAATGTTTGGCCCTGTGACTTATTGATTGTCATGCCAAATGCTAATCAGATAGGAAATTGCCGTCTCCTCATGTCGAATGGAAGTTTAAGGTTGGTCGGAATGAATGTTATCCTTCAAATAAACGTTCTATCACCAGCATTGGTACCAATAATGATTTTAGCTTCTAACACTTTCATGTGAAACTCTTTCGAGTAACCTGACCCGTCTACGATGGGCTAGCGACCCCCTCCGCCGGGTCTCAAGATGCTAAAATGTCTGAAACCAGCAACATATTCTAACCAAAAAAAAGGTCTATGACATAGTACTTCAAAATATTACGTCCGAAAGTGAAACCAGAGAACTCATTGATCTGTCCAAATACACATCCGCATACAAAGTCATAACTGAACATACAAAATCTACAATAGACACACAAACATCCCTAAAGGAAAAAGTCTGCGGCCATGTACTATAGGGAAAAGCCTGAAGAACTGATTACTATATCCAAATACATAGCCGCAAAATAAAGTCATAATTGAACATACAAAATCTACAATAGACACACAAACATCCCTAAGGGAAAAGTCTGCGGCCATGTACAACACGGAAAAGCTTGCGACGGCCATTCACTCCACGTCCACCGCATCCGCCGCATCCACCGCGGCTACGAACATACAAGGGAGTACCAAGAATCGTATCTGGACCAGTATCACATACACAACAAGACAAAGCACCCATAGACGCATGCACAGACGCGTTTCATGAACTAAAAAAAAAAACTACGGGCGCGTCTATTTGCGCGTTTATTTGTGCATCTGGAGACCCGCGTCTAATTCTGCGTCTATATATCAGACTTACGCGCGTATAGACGCGCAGTTAGACGCATAAATAGACGCGCTTATAAACGCTTTTATAGACGCAACTCGAATAGACAGACGCGAATATAAACACGTTTTTAAATGCACTGATAGACGCGCTTTTTTTTTTTTTTGAATTTACAGAATACGGTGTATGTTGTGTATGCTATATAGTTACAAGAATCCCATATCCACATTCTGTAATTCAATTCTTACAGCCAACCGCATTTTAATTACAACTCCAAAATGCAATAAAATTAAAAGCTCAAAAAGTGCTTGTATATACATATAGCACGAAGCGAAGCCACATCATGTGGCTTCAAGTACAAAAAATAAGGAAGCTAAGCCACGTCATGTGGCTTCAAGTACAAAAAATAAGAGGAGTCTATATACAAGAGGCACGAAGCCACTACTTGTATGACTAATCTATGTTCTCTAGGTCCTCGCTCCCTTCCACGCTCCCTTCTACGCCTCCTTCCTCCTCTTCCTCATCGTCTTGTGCACGGGCCTGTAAACAAGGGACAACATATATCAATGTATGAAAAATCAAATCTTTACTTGTGGCTTCAAGTACAAAAAATAAGGAAGCTAAGCCACGTCATGTGGCTTCAAGTACAAAAAATAAGAGGAGTCTATATACAAGAGGCACGAAGCCACTACTTGTATGACTAATCTATGTTCTCTAGGTCCTCGCTCCCTTCCACGCTCCCTTCTGCGCCTCCTTCCTCCTCTTCCTCATCGTCTTGTGCACGGGCCTGTAAACAAGGGACAACATATATCAATGTATGAAAAATCAAATCTTTACTTATAATTTTGGCATTATTTAATTACTTTCAAATACCAGGGGGGCCGCTCCAGTAGCTCGGGTATACTGCTCCTCAGTAACCAACCTGTCATCATAGAAGTGCCTCCATGTATCTCCTCTACGATGGTGGTGGTGGTAGGCTGTCTCCACTGGAGTAGGGTATCTACCCACGATCTCAAGCTGCATGACCGCGACACACTTTGTGGAGGGATTAGTACAAAGAAACAACCAACCTCCTAATAAACTACATAAGCAATATAATTTGAGATCGATAGTTACAAATTGGGCCTCCCATGATTCAACACCCCTTGCTCCAAAATGCGCGCTTCCATATTCCTCCATCTGGATCCTTCGTGCCTCCACGTGCTGTAGACTGGGGTCCTCCCTCGCAGATTTCATTGCCTTCTTCCACTCACGCTTGTGAGCGGTGTGGGGCGGGCCCCTTGGTAGTTGACCTGCCTCAAGCCTGGCAAGCTCCGCTAGTGCCTGCCTCTTAAGCGAAGATCTTTTATTGCCAAGTATCGTAACAATCTTTGACTTCCCCCATTTATCTGTGAACTGGCGATTGGGGGGTTTAGGATACCTAGAGCGAATAGTAGCGAGGGTCTCATCAGCCAACCTCTTTGGGTGGTCTTTATAGTGGATAAAGCAATCTCTGTAATTGTTAGCAATTACAGAGCGCATGAAGGCCATGATGTCCTTCCCCCGCGCATCCATCAAGATGCCTCTTGTCTGAGTGACGTCATAATAAATCGTACCATCATCCAGAGGCACGTCTAAATCATCTGAATCATCCTCCTCCTCACCGCCACATGGCCCAAAGCACTGTGCCATGCATCCCCCACCGCTCTCCCTGCTACTATGCCTGCTACCCTGTCGTGTCGAGCTCGTACGCTGGCCACTCGTAGCTGGGGACTGCATGGGACTACGCTGACCACTCGTAGCTGGAGAACCGAGTCTCGACGGCTGGGGAGTACGTCGACGGCTCGTCGAGACAGAAGGACCTCCTGACGGCATGGGGGAAGGGGCATAAGACGGGATGGCAGAAGGGACATAAGACGGCATGGGGGAAGGGGCATAAGACGGTACAGGGGAAGGGGCATAAGAAGGGGCATAAGATGGCTGTGCTGATTCCGCTGGGGTGATCTCAGGCGGTGTGGGGTGGCTTGGAGTCTGTAGTACCGACTCCTGGGGAGTGTTTAGAGTACCCGTCATATACCCGTATAACTCCGCAGGACTAGGAGGGTGCCCTAAAAGGTTATATAAGTCCTTCCAAATAGATTCTCGGGGATCAGGTGAGCTAGAAGCGCTTCCTGGCCACATGTTGAACTGGAAAAAAGGAAAAAAATCTATTACTGATGAGCTGAGAAGAAAGGGGAAGAAAAAAGAGGCTTACTATCAGAGCGCGTCTATAGACCCGTCTGATTTGCACGTCTATAGACGCGTCTAACAGAGCGTATAACAGTGCGTTTAAACGTGCATCTAACAGTGCGTTTAAAAAGGCATCTAACAGGGCGTCTATATGAGCATTTAACAGTGCGTCTAACAGTGCGTCTATGTGAGCGTTTAACAGTGCGTCTGTGTGAGCGTCTATATGTGTCTGCAACAAACCAGACGCGTGCATAGACGCGCCTGTAGATGCGCTTTTAGATGCGTCCTAAGACACGCCTATAAACGTGCTCCGACAGGCGAGATTTCTAAAAAGTCGAAAAGGACGTTGCGCCCGACAAAAGAACGTGACGCTCATACCTAGATCCTGCGTTTCCTGGATGTGAGAAAGTATAAAACTGGAGAGAGCAAACTTCCAAACAAGAACAACTTCAAAAGGACTTACTTGGATAAAGGTATGGAAGGTTCTTCTTTCTTTTCCAAACTTGTTTCTTCTCCTTGTTCGTACTCCTCCTCTCCTTTAGGCTTGGAAGTAAGTGTAGGTACGGTCTCTTTCTCTTGAGTGAAAGCTTGGAAGTGTGTATGGGAGGCTCTATCTTAAGCTTCGAATCTATGGAACTGCTAATAAAGAAGGAAGGAAGCCGCTCGCGAAGTTTAAGTAATGTAAAGAAAAGCAAAGCGAGCGGCACGCCGAAAAGCAGGTTTAAAAGTCGCATCTATAGGCGCGTCTAAATACACAGAGTAGACGTGCATTTAGACGTGCCGTTAGACGCGATAATAGACGCTACTATAGACGCGGCGATAGATGCGACACAAAGTTTAAATTAAGCACTTGAAGAAGAGCAAATTTGGTGGGTTGTTTGTTTGTAGGATGTCACAAGTAGCTCTAGTGAGGATGAATCCCTCCGTATCCACCATCGCGAAATGTGGTTGGAGCAAAAAATCAAATGTCTATGTGATCGATGTCGAGGAAACATGTATCGTGCACGCAGGATTACAATCAATCATATCTCAAAGTATGGAGAATGGGATGTGACCGTAAACAGGGTAAGGGTTTGTAAGTTAAGGTTGATTGAGATACCTATGGGTGTTCATATGTTTGAGTTATGATCCCGTTTTAATTTGATACAGGATGCAGTGCCACACCCGCACATGTTACCCTATGCCCGTCGTGAGGAGGCAAAGCGGTCGATATGAGGTGGGATCTTTAGGAGGGACCGTTACAGATGCATGGAGTGATGGTGATAGTAGCCCTCCCCCATTACCTCATGAAGCCGTGGAGGAGGAGGTGTTTGATGATATGGTGCGGGATTTATATGTCCATCAAGGGAGGGATAATAGCATGGAGCAGGATGACCTTTTTACCACAGCATCGACTCCTCCACCACTTGGCATGAGCCGGTAAGGGTTTGTAACTATTGGCTGGAAGTAAAGATTGGCTATATTGCAATTGGTTGAAAGTAAAGATTGCACGCTAACACTTTATTTTGTTTAGATACTCCATCTTTTATCGTTTACCATATTGGCCCCACCTCAAGATCAATCACCTGCTTGATCCCATGCATATCTTCAAGAATGTGGCATCTACCATTTGGGAGCATTTGAATGGGACACGAGATTCGGCAGGCATAAGGGAGGATCTACGTACCACAGGGAGGATGCATGAAGCTTGGCCTCAAGAGAGACCAAATCGGCGTGTTTTTTTACCTCGTGCACTGTGGATGTTATCAAAGCTAGAGATGGCAACGGTGAAGCGCGCTATTACTACAATTCGTACTCCCACTGGATGCATGAGGTGTTTGAAGGGAGCCTTTACAAAGAGCAAGAAAAGAGGTGTAGAGCAATTATATGGCTTGAAATCTCACGATTGGCACAAGATGCTCCAAGTAAGTATTTTATATGCATAATATCTTTTTCCTTTCAAATTTGTGAGTGAATAGCTATAAGCAACTAATCAACCACCTCCTCGCGGGTTCAGTTCATACTACCTACTAGCATTTCACGTAGTGCATCGAAGAACGTGAAAGATTGTATTTACAAGATGGGCGAGCTTGTGAGGTATGTGAGCTCAAAGGAAATAGATCCTACCACGCTTGAGAATGCTCGAGTTATGTCAGTGGAGGCGGTTTGTTTAGTGGAGGAGACATTTCCACGTTCTATTCTCACAAGCCAACTACATCTCATAGTACATTTGGTGGATGAGATTGCTATATGCAGTACTATACATGCACGATGGTTGTTCTTCCTCGAGCGCTTCATGAAGACCTTGAAGGGCTTCGTGAGACAAAATGCAAGACCCGAAGGTAGCATGGCCGAGGGTTGTTTGGTACAAGAGTCACTTGTATATATTTCTGAGTTTCTTGTTGATGTGGATAGCTCTCTCCCACGACTATGGAGAGATGATGAAGACCTAAGGATGACCTCTATTGTGCCTCAAGGAAAAGGACGCAACAAAGTAATATACACGGAGTTGCATAATAGTATCAACCTCTTTTGCGTGCTTAATAGTGACGTGATGAAAAGATGGGTGACAAGATACGAGGATGCAAAGGCAAGAAGACAAGAAGAAAGGGCCCTCTTTCGTACACACCACGGATCTCGTGTGCCATACCCTCAGCATCTAAGAGCACTTCCAAAGGATATTCATGTGGATTGGCTACTTGATGAAATGGAGAAAGCAGAGAAAGACGAGGGGATGCATATCACAATGGAAGAATGGGAGTATGCTAGGGGATGCATGAGCAAGGTCGGTATATAGAATGTTATGCATAAGTTAGGAGCTTTTTATAATTTAGATTGCTTATTTAATTGATTTTTTCTTGGTGTAGTGCAATATGTTCAATGTTATATGGTGTGAGGGCAAGCATTTTCGATCACAACGGATTGATGATAAGAGAAACACACAAGATTGCGGCGTCATTGCTAGCTTTGAGGGAGCCAATGGAGCCATGGATGATTATTGTGGCATAATCCAAGATATCATTATGCTTGACTTTCGACGCTTCGTTGTGTATGTTTTGGATGTAAAGTGGTTTAAGGACGTGGTGGAAAGAGGCCCTAATGCAACAATCAAACGCCATGCAAGTGGCTTTGTAACTATTGACTCCACAAAGTTTTAGCAAAGTAGGAAGGACCGCAACAATGTGAACAGGTACTGTGCACACACATAAAAATACTCGCTTTTAAATATTTGATGCAAGAAAAGTAACGTGATTGTATTTGTGTTTGAATTAGGTTGTCTATTAACCAATGGTGGATAATAATAGATGGTGGCATGTCATACCTATTATGCCACGTTCCAAAGTGATGTATAGTACATTTACTAATATGGAGCGTATGGAGGATGATCATGGCCATGGACGTGCTGATGATCGTGATACAAGAGAGTAGGATGATCATGAGATAGGAGATATAGATATTGAGGCCAATACCCATGAGGACGAGCCTACCATTAGAGATGCTGATTTCGATGAGCACATGAGTGGCACAAGTAGTAGTGGGTTGAATGTATTTGTAGATCTAAACACTTGTTTGGATTTTGAAGTAGATACACAACAACACAAAGCAACTATAGACGTGCTTGGTAGACGCGCAAAATAGCGGGCACATCTATAGGCATTGCTTTAGTAGAGAAATTACGGGCACGTCTATAGGCGCGGCTAAACGCTCGTCTATTTATGCGTAAATCACCGCGTCTATTTGTGCGTTTGACCTGAGAAAATACGGGCCCATCTAACAACCCGTTTATTAGCGCGTCTATTTGCACGTGTGTTTGCGCGTTTATTTGCGTGTTTACACTGAGAATCAAACACGCATTTAGACGCGTAAATAGACGCGCTCCAGAGAATACAGAAAGTGAGATTTTGGAGTACATCATTGCTTTCTAAACATTGCCCATGATTACCAAAGCACATAATTTGTTGCAAGCCCACATATACAAGAATTAAGTGAAATGAGGAGAATGAGACAATATGTAAAATAGTTTTGCCAATATCAATTGTGGAGCTACGGTTCAATCTCATCCTCAATGAGATCAACCCTTGCCAAACTATCTACTTCAAAATCCAAACAAGTGTTTAGATCCAGAAATACATTCAACCCACTACTACTTGTGCCACTCATGTGCTCATCGAAATCAACATCTCCAATGGTCAGCTCGTCCTCACGGGTAATGCCGGCCTCAATATCTATATCTCCTATCTCATGATCATCCTCCTCTCTTGTATCACGGTCGTCATCACGTCCATGGCCATGATCATCCTCCATACGCTCCATATTAGTAAATGTACTATACATCAGTTTGGAACGTGGCATAATAGGTATGACATGCCACCATCTATTATTATCCACCATTGGTTGATAGACAACCTAATTCAAACACAAATACAATCATGTTACTTTTCTTGCATCAAATATTTAAAAGCGAGTATTTTTATGTGTGTGCACAGTACCTGTTCACATTGTTGCGGTAGTACTAGTGTGTCCTTCCTACTTTGCCAAAACTTTGTGGAGTCAATAGTTACAAAGCCACTTGCATGGCGTTTGATTGTTGCATTAGGGCCTCTTTCCACCACGTCCTTAAACCACTTTACATCCAAAACATACACAAAGAAGCGTCGAAAGTCAAGCATAATGATATCTTGGATTATGCCACAATAATCATCCATGGCTCCATTAGCTCCCTCAAAGCTAGCAATGATGCTGCAATCTTGTGTGTTTCTCTTATCATCAATCCGTTGTGTTCGAAAATGCTTGCCCTCACACCATATAGCATTGAACATAGTGCACTACACCAAGAAAAATCAATTAAATAAGCAATCTAAATTATAAAAAGCTCCTAACTTATGCATAACATTCTATATACCGACCTTGCTCATGCATCCCCTAGCATACTCCCATTCTTCCATTGTGATATGCATCCCCTCGTCTTTCTCTGCTTTGTCTTTCTCTGCTTTCTCCATTTCATCAAGTAGCCAATCCACATGAATATCCTTTGGAAGTGCTCTTAGATGCTGACGGTATGGCACACGAGATCCGTGGTGTGTACGAAAGAGGGCCCTTTCTTCTTGTCTTCTTGCCTTTGCATCCTCGTATCTTGTCACCCATCTTTTCATCACATCACTATTAAGCACGCAAAAGAGGTTGATACTATTATGCAACTCCGTGTATATTACTTTGTTGCGTCCTTTTCCTTGAGGAACAATAGAGGTCATCCTTAGGTCTTCATCATCTCTCCATAGTCGTGGAAGAGAGCTATCCACATCAACAAGAAACTCAGAATTATATACAAGTGACTCTTGTACCAACCAACCCTCGGCCATGCTACCTTCGGGTCTTGCATTTTGTCTCACGAAGCCCTTCAAGGTCTTCATGAAGCGCTCGAGGAAGAACAACCATCGTGCATGTATAGTATCGCATATAGCAATCTCATTCACCAAATGTACTATGAGATGTAGTTGGCTTGTGAGAATAGAACGTGGTAATGTCTCCTCCACTAAACAAACCGCCTCCACTGACATAACTCGAGCATTCTCAAGCGTGGTAGGATCTATTTCCTTTGAGCTCACATACCTCACAAGCTCGCCCATCTTGTAAATACAATCTTTCACGTCCTTCGATGCACTACGTGAAATGCTAGTAGGTAGTATGAACTGAACCCGCGAGGAGGTGGTTGATTAGTTGCTTATAGCTATTCACTCACAAATTTGAAAGGAAAAAGATATTATGCATATAAAATACTTACTTGGAGCATCTTGTGCCAATCATGAGATTTCAAGCCATATAATTGCTTTACACCTCTTTTCTTGCTCTTTGTAAAGGCTCCCTTCAAACACCTCATGCATCCAGTGGGAGTACGAATTTTGTAGTAATAGCGTGCTTCACCGTCACCATCTCTAGCTTTGATAACATCCACAGTGCACGAGGTAAAAAAACACGCCCATTTGGTCTCTCTTGAGGCCAAGCTTCATGCATCCTCCCTGTGGTACGTAGATCCTCCCTTATGCCTGCCGAATCTCGTGTCCCATTCAAATGCTCCCAAATGGTAGATGCCACATTCTTGAAGATATGCATGGGATCGAGCAGGTGATTGATCTTGAGGTGGGACCAATATGGTAAACGATAATAGATGGAGTATCTAAACAAAATAAAGTGTTAGCGTGCAATCTTTACTTTCAACCAATATAGCCAATCTTTACTTCCAGCCAATAGTTAGAAACCCTTACCGGCTCATGCCAAGTGGTGGAGGAGTCGTGGAACCATCCCAAATTCTCATCCAATCTCCCGCGGTGAGTGATTGTGGAAGGACTTCATTCCAAGGGGCAACATATCTAGGATGATCAGGTGGGAGAAATCGATGGTGATTCTCATAGATGACCTTATTCAATGCGTCTGCCCGTGAGGCAACTAGCGAAGGACCACAAACAGGACATGCATGGTAACCCGATGTAGTGAGACCTGAACAACAGATGCAATTAAGAGTGGAAGGTGGGTTTAGGGTGCCACGTCCTTTGCCTATTCATAATTAAAAAATGCAATGCTTACCTGAACACTCGCCATAGCCTGGGAAGTCATGCATCGTCCACATCAAGACTGCTTTGCAGTTGAAGTCTCGTGACGAGGGAGGCCTGCTCACATCATGCACCTCGATACCTCTCCAAAGTATCTCTAGCTCATCAATGAAAGGCTCCAAATAAACATCAGGGTTTTTGACTTTATGTTTCCCTGGAATTAGAAGGGACAGCATGACATGTCCTTTCTTAATAGCCATAGAGGGTGGAAGATTGTAATTCACCAATACCACTGGCCATACACTGTAAGACGTGCTTTTGAGACCAAATGGGTTCACACCGTCCATACCCAATCCAAGTCTCAAGCTCCTAGGCTCTTCCTTGAAGCTTGGCCATGTGTCTTCAATATGCTTCCACGCAGGAGAGTCCGCGGGAGTTCTCCACTTGCCATCGGTTGATCGATGGGAGGAATGCCATGACATGAGCTCTGCAATAGATTTGCACTTGAACATATGTTGGATGCGAGGGATTATGGGAAAATGTCGCAATACCTTACGAGGCACGTCCAAGGTTTTGAGATCTGCTCTATATCTTGCCTCTCCACAAGTAGGACACTCTCTTGCATCCTTATGTAGTCCACGAAACAAAACGCAATCGTTGACACATGCATGGATTCGCTTGTAATCTAATCCTCCAAGAGAGTCACATGTTGCCTTGCCATATCTCTTGAGGTCGGTAATTTATTCTCCCTTGGAAGCATTTTACACAATAGCCTGCACGTGAAGACCATAAATGAGGAAAAGCATTCGAGTAATTGACCCACTAGTATAATTCACCATGTTTGCAAAATCGACTTTAAAGCTTACTTGAGTAATGCATTCAAACTTGCATTGCTCCATCCATAGATGGTTTGCAAGTTTAGTAACTCAAGGGAGGCACGTAGAACAGAGAATGTGCACCCCTCGAACAGTGGAGTCGATGCTGCGGTAAAAAGATCATCCTGCTCCATGCTATTATCCCTCCCTTGATGGACATATAAATCCCGCACCATATCATCAAACACCTCCTCCTCCACGGCTTCATGAGGTAATGGCGGAGGGCTACTATCACCATCACTCCATGCATCCGTAACGGTCCCTCCTGAAGATCCCACCTCATATCGCCGACGCTTCGCCTCCTCACGACGGGCATAGGGTAACATGTGTGGGTGTGGCACTGCATCCTGTATCAAATTAAAACGGGATCATAACTCAAACATATGAACACCCATAGGTATCTCAATCAACCTTAACTTACAAACCCTTACCCTGTTTACGGTCACATCCCATTCTCCATACTTTGAGATATGATTGAGCGTAATCTTGCGTGCACGATACATGTTTCCTCGACATCGATCACACAGACATTTGATTTTTTGCTCCAACCACATTTCGCGATGGTGGATACGGAGGGATTCATCCTCACTCGAGCTACTTGTTGAAGATGGAGACATCCTACAAACAAACAACCCACCAAATTTGCTCTTCTTCAAATGCTTAATTTAAACTCTGTGTTGCGTCTATCACCGCATTTATAGACGCGTCTAACATCGCGTCTATCCACGCGTCTAAGTGCGCGTCTACTCTGTGTATTTAGACGTGCCTATAGACGTGCTAATAGACGCGACCATAGACGCAACTTTTTAAACCTGCTTTTCGGCGCGCCGCTCGCTTTGCTTTTCTTTACCTTACTTAAACTTCGCGAGCAGCTTCCTTCCTTCTTTATTAGCAGTTCCATAGATTCGAAGCTTAAGAGAGAGCCTCCCATACACAGTTCCAAGCTTTCACTCAAGGGAAAGGGACCGTACCTACACTTGCTTCCAAGCCTAAAGGAGAGGAGGAGTACGAACAAGGAGAAGAAACAAGTTTGGAAAAGAAAGATCCTTCCATACCTTTTTCCAAGTAAGTCCTTTTGAAGTTGTTCTTGCTTGCTCTTTCCAGTTTTGTACTTTTTCGCATCCAGGAAACGCAAGATCTAGGTATGAGCGTCACGTTCTTTTGTTGGGCACGACGTCCTTTTTGACTTTTCAGTATTCTCGTCTATCGGTGCGCATCTATAACCACGTCTGACGATGCATCTAAAAGCGCGTCTATAGGGGCGTCTATCCGTGCGTCTGGCTTGTTGCAGACACACACAAACGCGTTTTTAGATGCGCATACAAACGCCTTGTTAAACGGACTTATAAACGCACTGTTAGATGCGCTTTTAAACGGACTGTTAGACGGACTTGTAGACGGACTGTTAGACGGGCTTTTAAACGAATTGTTAAACGCTCTGTTAGACGCGTCTATAGACACGCAAATCAGACGGGTCTATAGACGCGCTCTGACAGAGCCTCTTTTTTCTTCCCCTTTCTTCTCAGCTCCCAAAGTAATAGATTTGTTTCCTATTTTCCAGTTCAGCATGTGGCCAGGAAGTGCTTCTAGCTCACCCGATCCGCGGGAATCGATTTGGAAGGACCTATATAATCTTTTAGGGCACCCTCCTAATCCTGTGGAGTTATACGGGTATATGACGGGTACCCTTAACACTCCCCAGGAGTCGGCACTACAGACTCCGAGCCACCCCACACCGCCTAAGTCCACCCCAGCGGAGTCTACAAAGATGTCTTATGCCCCTTCCCCCATGCCGTCTTATGTCCCTTCTGCCATCCCATCTTATGCCCCTTCCCCCATGCCGCCAGGAAGTCCTTCTGTCTCGGCGAGCAGTCGACGTACTCCCCAGCCATCGAGACTCGGTTCTCCAGCTACGAGTGGTCAGCGTAGTCCCATGCAGTCCCCGGCTACGAGTGGCCAGCGTACGAGCTCGACACGACAGGGTAGCAAGCGTAGTAGCAGGGAGAGCGGTGGCGGATGCATGGCACAGTGCTTTGGGCCATGTGGCGGTGAGGAGGAGGATGATTCAGATGATTTAGACGTGCCTCCGGGTGATGGTACGATTTATTATGACATCACTCAGACAGGAGGCATCTTGATGGATGCACGGGGGAAGGACATCATGGCCTTCATGCGCTCTGTAATTGCTAACAATTACAGAGATTGCTTTATCCACTATAAAGACCACCCAAAGAGGTTGGCTGATGAGACCCTCGCTACTGTTCGCTCTAGGTATCCTAGCCCCCCCAATCGCCAGTTCACACATAAATGGGGGAAGTCAAAGATTGTTACGATACTTGGCAATAAAAGATCTTCGCTTAAGAGACAGGCACTAGCGGAGCTTGCCAGGCTTGAGGCAGGTCAACCACCAAGGGGCCCGCCCCACACTGCTCACAAGCATGAGTGGAAGAAGGCAATGAAGTCAGCGAGAGAGGACCCCAGTCTGCAGCACGTGGAGGCACGGAGGATCCAGATGGAGGAATATGGAAGCGCGCATTTTGGAGCAGGGGGTGTTGAATCATGGGAGGCCCAATTTGTAAGTATCGATCTCAAATTATATTGCTTATGTAGTTTATTAGGAGGTTGGTTGTTTCTTTGTACTAATCCCTCCAAAAAGTGTGTCGCGGTCATGCAGCTTGAGATCGTGGGTAGATACCCTACTCCAGTGGAGACAGCCTACCACCGCCACCATCGCAGAGGAGATACATGGAGGTACTTCTATGATGACGGGTTGATTACTGAGGAGCAGTATACCCGAGCTACTGGAGCGGCCCCCCAGGTATTTGAAAGTAATTAAATAATGCCAAAATTATAAGTAAAGATTTGATTTTTCATACATTGATATATGTTGTCCCTTGTTTACAGGCCTGTGCACAAGACGACAAGGAAGACGAGGAAGGAGGCACAGAAGGGAGCGTGGAAGGGAGCGAGGACCTAGAGAACATAGATTAGTCGTATAAGTAGTGCTAGCTACTCTTTTTTGTACTTAAAGCCATTGGCTTGGCTTCGTGCCTCTTGTATATAGCCTCCTCTTATTTTTTGTACTTGAAGCCACATGACGTGGCTTAGCTTCCTTATTTTTTGTACTTGAAGCCACATGACGTGGCTTAGCTTCGTGCTATATGTATATACAAGCACTTTTTGAGCTTTCAATTTTATTGCGTTTTGGAGTTGTAATATTTTATTTGGAATTGTAATTAAAATGCGGTTGGCTGTAAGAATTGAATTACAGAATGTGGATATGGGATTCTTGTAACTATATAGCATACACAACATACACAGTATTCTGTTTAAAAGAAAAAAAAAAAAAGGGCGTCTATCAGTGCGTTTAAAAACGCGTTTATATTCGCGTCTGTCTGTTCGACTTGCATCTATATGCGCGTTTATAAACACGTTTTTAAGTGCGTCTATGTATGCGTGTCTGTGCGCGTCTATACGTGCGTAAGTCTGATATATAGACGCGCAATTAGACGCGGGTCGCCAGACGCGCGAATAGGCACGCAAATAGACGCGCCCGTAAGTTTTTTATATAGTTCATGAAACGCATCTGTGCGCGCGTCAGTGGGAGCTTTTTCTTGTTGTGATAGTTTGGCAAGGGTTGATCTCATTGAGGATGAGATTGAACCGTAGCCCCACAATTGATATTGGCAAAACTATTTTACATATTGTCTCATTCTCCTCATCTCACTTAATTCTTCTATATGCGGGCTTGCAAAAAATTATGTGCTTTGGTAATCATGGGCAATGTTTGGAAAGCAATGATGTACACCAAAATCTCACTTTCTGTATTCTCTGGAGCACGTCTATTTATGCGTCTAAATGCGCGTCTGAGTCTCAGTGTAAACGCGCAAATAAACGCGCAAATACATGCGCAAATAGACGCGCTAATAAACGGGATGTTAGACGGGCCTGAATTTTCTCAGGTCAAACGCGCAAATAGACACGGTGATTTACGCAGAAATAGACGAGTGTTTAGACGCATATTTAGACGCGCCCGTAATTTCTCTACTAAAGCAACGCCTATAGACGCGCCCGCTATTTTGCGCGTCTACCAAGCGCATCTATAGTTGCTTTGTGTTGTTGTGATAGAAAGATAATTGAGGAACTATAATTATTGAGCCATAAAACTTTTATACATGTATGTTGGTAAAACCCAACTCATTCTTTAGAGTACTTACTCAGACGCAAAGGGCTGTCAACAATGCTCAGATAGGTGTACGTGTAGTCCCCATTTTGCCCTCGATAGAAAATTCATGTCCCCACACATTCATAGTATCCCAGCCACCGAATAGTGATGGTCTGTGGTCCATCATCCCTATGAAGCGAGCAAGCCAGGACAGCGTAATATCCCAAATGGACTCGTCCATCCAAAGGATTGTGGATGTGGAGATTCATTAGAAATCTTGAATCACGAACAGTCCTAAAAGACAAACAATAGCATGTTTTCCCACTCACAATATATAATTGAAAAAAAACCTTTTGTTTTAACAAAAAAATAAAGCAACAAACAATGTATACGATTCTTACCCAAGATAGCTCTCCAGCTCAAGCAAATCCAACAACAGTTGTGTGCTCTCCAGAGATCCCCAGCCCACAGGATCTGCAATTTTCTAAAAGTGAGTGACTATACTATTAAACATGTTAACATAAAACGTGATTGTCAAGCAACTATGTACCTTGCACCTGCACTCCTGTCGTCTCCTCATGTCGAATGGAAGTTTAAGGTTGGTTGGAATGAATGTTATCCTTCGAATAAACATTCTATCACCAGCATTGGTACCAATAATGATTTCGAATAAACACTCTTTCGAGTAACCTAACCCGTCTACAACGGGCTAGCGACCTACTCCACTGGGTCTCAAGATGCTAAAATGTCTGAAACCAACAACATATTCTAACCAAAAAAAATGTCTATGACATAGTACTTCAAAATATTACATCCGAAAGTGAAACCAGAGAACTCATTGATATGTCCAAATACACATCCGCATACAAAGTCATAACTGAACATACAAAATCTACAATAGACACACAAACATCCCTAAAGGGAAAAGTCTGCGGCCATGTACTATAGGGAAAAGCCTGTGCCAGCCATGTACTCCACATCCGCCACGTCCAAAAAAAAAATTCTCTATGACAGAGTACTTCAAAAATATCACATCCAAAAGTGCAGTCACATGTCTGAACATGCAAAAGCTACATCAAAGAACTGATTGATATATCCAAATACACAGCTGCAAAATAAAGTTATAACTGAACATACAAAATCTACAATACACACACAAACATCCCTAAGGGAAAAGTCTACGACTATAGGGAAAAGCCTGTGCCGGCCATGTACTCCACATCCGCCATGTCCAGGAAAAAATTTCTCTATGACAGAGTACTTCAAAAATATCACATCCAAAAGTGCAGTCACATGTCTGAACATGCAATAGCTACATCAAAGAACTGATTGATATATCCAAATACACAGCTACAAAATAAAGTTATAACTGAACATACAAAATCTACAATACACACACAAACATCCCTAAGGGAAAAGTCTACGGCCATGTACTACGGGGAGAAGCCTGCGACGGCCATTCACTCTATGTCCACCACGTCCGCCGCGTCCACCGCGGCTACGAACATACAACGGAGTACCAACAATCGTATCTGGACCAGCATCACATAGAAAGATAATTTAGGAACTATAATTATTGAGCCATAAAACTTTTATACATGTATGTTGGTAAAACCCAACTCATTCTTTAGAGTACTTACTCAGACGCAAAGGGCTGTCAACAATGCTGACAAAGGTGTACGTGTAGTCCCCATTTTGCCCTCGATAGAAAATTCATGTCCGCACACATTCATAGTATCCCAGCCAGGGAACAGTGATGGTCTGTGGTCCATCATCCCTATGCAGCTGGCAAGCCAGGACAGCGTAATATCCCAAATGGACTCGTCCATCCAAAGGATTGTGGACGTGGAGATTCATTAGAAACCTTGAATCAGGAACAGTCCTAAAAGACAAAGAATAGCATGTTTTCCCACTCAAATATAATCCAAAAAAACTTTTGTTTTAACAAAAATAAAGCATTAAACAATGTACACAGTTCTTACCCAAGGTAGCTCTCCAGCTCAAACAAATCCAACAACAGTTGCGCGCTCTCCAGAGATCCCCAGCCCGCAGGATCTACAATTTTCTAAAAAGTGAGTGACTATACTATTGAACGTGTCAACATAAAATGTGGTTGTCAAGCAACTATGTACCTTGCACCTGTGCCATGTGTGGCCTGATGGCTGGACAGCTTCAGATAGAGTTGGCACACTGCCAACTAGGCTACATGCAAGTACGGGAAGGCATCCCTTGACTGATTGCACTGAGGCTAGACGAAGCATTTCCCGAGGCAGCCCACTCTCGGGTTGCAGGGCCCGTTTGGAGCCTCAGATGATCCCCGATGGCTATGGGCCGAACGGCAATTGTAGGTGAATTCCTTTGTTTTGCGCACCGATTCTATCGTATGGTCGGTGGCCTATTTCGGGACCGACCCCCAGTCGACCGTTTGGGGCGGACTGGGTCGGCCACCCAATTGAGCCTAACCGACTACAACTGGTGGCTATATAAGAGCAAGCCCGTGAAGCCCATTTCATCACTGGCTATAGCAACCTTGATTCCTTGGCATTCAACCTCCGTCTTCTACTGTTTCCAGCATGCCATCGAAGCTTCTTTCATAGGAGTGCACAGTTGGGAGGCAGCGCCATCTATTGTATCAGTTCTACAGTAATCAAATTTTTGATTCTCCATACTATCTTGTTTTCTCTCTTGCGTACGAGATCCTGTTATTTGTTGAGCATAGACGTTGTATTATTTTCTTATAGAGAGAAGGGGTGAGAGAGGATGGATAGAGAGGTCAAAGAGAGTGAGAGAAGGGTAGAGAGTGGAAGGGAACTAAGTGAGAGAGGATGGAGGAAGAGAGGGAATGTAGAAGTAGAGAGAGAAAGGGGAAAAGAGAGAGTTGCGAAGGGATCATGGAGAGAGGGAAAGAGGTACAGGATCATGAGGGTAGGGAGAGAAGGGTAGAGAGAGAAGAAGGGAGACTAAGTGAGAGAGAGTGGAGGAATAGAGGGATGGTTAAAGTATAGAGAGAAAGGGGGGAAGAAACAGGGGGGTATTGAGGGCATGATAGAGAAAGAATGAGGTGATGGAGGAAGGAAGAGGTGCAAGCTCACGAGAGGAAGGGCAATGCGGGCAAGTTAATTGTGGAGATAAGGGAGGAAGAGGAGGGCCAACATTTGGAATCGGATTTAGCTCGTGCATGTCCATGAGTTCCTTATGGTATGCATAGTGACATTGTGTAATTGAGGTCAATAGAAGGCCCAAAGATCTTGATCAAAGGGGTTAACATGGTTTACTAGGGTGGGAATCATATTTTGACCCTCTACCTCCACTCCACCACCACCACTAGCATGATTGTTTGTGCTCCTCTACTGCATTCCAGTATGGTGGTTTTTGCCTGATCGGTGTATCATTCTGAACTTCAAGAAATAAAGTCTAACTTTGTGTAGTTTAAGATGCTAGTACAATGATATCGATGACATGGCATTGATGACTTGACATTTTCTCTTGTCCATGTTCCCTTATCTCACCATTCCCATTCCCTTACCAAGGTGCCATTAAAATATCCCATGTATTAAGGAAAAGGATGTGCTTGTAGTAGCGGGTCATTTCTTAATAGAAGGTTATGGAGTCGTTATTTCTATGGTATTATCTTTGTTGTATGGACCAACTATAATTTCTTAAAGTATATTCGTGACCAAGTTGATTATTATAGTTGTAAGGCTCGATGGGTTGAACTCATGTAAGAGTTTGACCTTGAGATTTAGTATGGAAAGGAGTCTCAAAACAAAGTTATAGGTACATTTAGTAGAATGGTTGGAGTGGATGCTTGAGAGATGGACGAAGTATTGACTGATTTTTATAATTGTTTTCAATGGCTTTGTTAGAGAGATTGCTTCTTTGTAAGGATATAGACCACCTATGGTGGCATCGCTAGAGATTTGGAAAGTTTGGACTCATAGATAAGGCATGTGGAAGAGAAATAATCATTAGGGGAGAATTAGGGTCTCAAAAGGGTCTCATAAAAGGAATGGATTAAGCGAAGACCAAGTGAACCTACTATGGTAACCCATGGGTTAAGGGTGCCCTAACATTTACTCAACTGACATGGGTACCATTATTTTGAAATTGATTAATCTTGGCCTTTGGATGGAGGTGGATAGTGGATGGATCAAAGGCCTAGGATGCTCAAATTGGTGGGAGGCACCTTTGGTGGGCTGCAAACTAGCAAAGGTTGACAAACTAGAGGTAGAATAAAGAGGGATAGGTTTCCATTTGTCGTGGACCATTACGTCTTGGATAGATCAAAGAACTGATTGATATATCCAAATACACAGCCGCAAATTAAAGTCATAACTGAACATACAAAATCTACAATACACACACAAACATCCCTAAGGGAAAAGGTTTGCGGCCATGTACTGCAGGGAAAAGCCTGCGACTGCCATTCACTCTATGTCCACCATGTCCGCCGCGTCCACCACGGCTACGAACATACAACGGAGTACCAACAATCGTATCTGGACCAGCATCACATAGAAAGATAATTTAGGAACTATAATTATTGAGCCATAAAACTTTTATACATGTATGTTGGTAAAACCCAACTCATTCTTTAGAGTACTTACTCATACGCAAAGGGCTGTCAACAATGTTGACAAAGGTGTACGTGTAGTCCCCATTTTGCCCTCGATAGAAAATTCATGTCCACACACATTCATAGTATCCCAGCCAGCAAACAGTGATCGTTTGTGGTCCATCATCCCTATGAAGCTGGCAAGCCAGGACAGTGTAATATCCCAAATGGACTCGTCCATCCAAAGGATTGTGGACGTGGAGATTCATTAGAAACCTTGAATCAGGAACAGTCCTAAAAGACAAACAATAGCATGTTTCCCCACTCAAATATAATCCAAAAAGACTTTTGTTTTATTAAAAATAAAGCATTAAACAATGTACACAGTTCTTACCCAAGGTAACTCTCCAGCTCAAGCAAATCCAACAACAGTTGCGCGCTCTCCAAAGATCCCCAGCCCGCAAGATCTACAATTTTCTAAAAAGTGAGTGACTATACTATTAAATGTGTCAACATAAAACGTGGTTGTCAAGGAACTATGTACCTTGCACCTGTGCCATGTGTGGCCTGATGGCTGGACAGCTTCAGATAGAGTTGGCACACTGCCAACTAGGCTACATGCAAGTACGGGAAGGCATCCCTTGACTAATCGCACTGAGGGTAGATGAAGCATTTCTCGGGGCAGCCCACTCTTGGGTTGCAGGGCCCGTTTGGAGCCTCAGATGATCCCGGATGGCTGTGGGCTGAATGGCAACTGTAGGTCAATTCCTTTGTTTTGCACACTGATTCTATCGTATGGTCAGTGGCCTATTCCGACCCCCAGTCGACCGTTTTGGGCGGACTGGGTCGGCCACCCAATTGAGCCTAATCGACTACGACTGGTGGCTATGTAAGAGCAAGCCCGTGAAGCCCATTTCATCACTGGCTACAGCAACCTTGATTCTTTAGCATTCAGCCTCCGTCTTCTATTGTTTCCAGCATGCCATCGAAGCTTCTTTCATAGGAGTGCACGGCTGGGAGGCAGCGCCATCTATTGTATCAGTTCTACAGTAATCAAATTTTTGATTCTCCATACTATCTTGTTTTCTCTCTTGCGTACGAGATCCTGTTATCTGTTCAGCACAGACGTTGTATTATTTTCTTACAGAGAGAAGGGGTGAGAGAGAATGGATAGAGAGGTCAAAGAGAGTGAGAGAAGGGTAGAGAGCGGAAGGGAACTACTAGTGAGAGAGGATGGAGGAAGAGAGGGAATGTAGAAGTAGAAAGAGAAAAGGGAAAAGAGAGAGGTGCGAAGGGATCATGGAGAGACGGAAAGAGGTACAGGATCATGAGGGTAGGGAGAGAAGGGTAGAGAGAGAAGAAGGGAGACTAAGTGAGAGAGAGTGGAGGAATAGAGGGATGGTTAAAGTATAGAGAGAAAGGGGGAAAGAAACAGGGGGGTATTGAGGGCATGATAGAGAAAGAAAGAGGTGATGGAGGAAGGAAGAGGTGCAAGCTCACGAGAGGAAGGGCAATGCGCGCAAGTTAATTGTGGAGATAAGGGAGGAAGAGGAGGGCCAACATTTGGAATCGGATTTAGCTCGTGCATGTCCATGAGTTCCTTATGGTATGCATAGTGACATTGTGTAATTGAGGTCAATAGAAGGCCCAAAGATCTTGATCAAAGGGGTTAACATGGTTTACTAGGGTGGGAATCATACTTTGACCCTCTACCTCCACTCCACCACCACCACTAGCATGATTGTTTGTGCTCCTCTACTGCATTCCAGTATGGTGGTTTTTGCCTGATCCGTGTATCATTCTGAACGTCAAGAAATAAAGTCTAACTTTGTGTAGTTTAAGATGCTCATGTTCTCTTATCTCACCATTCCCATTTTCTCTTGTCCATGTTCCCTTATCTCACCATTCCCATTCCCTTACCAAGGTGCCATTCAAATATCCCATGTATTAAGGAGAAGGACGTGCTTGTAGTAGCGGGTCATTTCTTAAAAGAAGGTTATGGAGTCGTTATTTCTATGGTGTTATCTTTGTTGTATGGACCAACCATAATTTCTTAAAGTATATTCGTGACCAAGTTGGTTATTATAGTTGTAAGGCTCGATGGGTTGAACTCATGTAAGAGTTTGACCTTGAGATTCAGTATGGAAAGGAGTCTCGAAACAAAGTTATAGGTACATTTAGTAGAATGGTTGGAGTGGATGCTTGAGAGATGGACGAAGTATTGACTGATTTTTATAATTGTTTTCAATGGCTTTGTTAGAGAGATTGCTTCTTTGTAAGGATATAGACCACCTATGGTGGCATCGCTACAGATTTGGAAAGCTTCGACTCATAGATAAGGCATGTGGAAGAGAAATAATCATTAGGGGAGAATTAGGGTCTCAAAAGGGTCTCATAAAAGGAATGGATTAAGCGAAGACCAAGTGAACCTACTATGGTAACCCATGGATGGGTTAAGGGTGCCCTAGCATTTACTCAACTGACATGGGTACCATTATTTTGAAATTGATTAATCTTGGCCTTTGGATGGAGGTGGATAGTGGATGGATCAAAGGCCTAGGATGCTCAAATTGGTGGGAGGCACCTTTGGTGGGCTGCAAACTAGCAAAGGTTGACAAACTAGACGTAGAATAAAGAGGGATAGGTTTCCATTTGTCGTGGACCATTACGTCTTGTATAGATCTAATGGTGGAGATCAAAGGATTAGATGAAGGGACTAGATTTAGATGCATTTTGGAGGCTATAGATGGAGGCACTTGAGATCCATGGTGGAGATTGAGGCACATAATAGACAGTGTGGATTGAAGCGCCTTTTTGATGCATCTCCATCCTTGGATCTCCTTCATATCAATGGCACAGATTCTAGTGCCTTTCCCTTGTAGGCAGACACAGAGTTGGAGATGAGAACGACACTAAAAAAGATGAAAACAGGGCGAAGGTGCAGCTGCAATGGCGATTGGTTTAAGAACAAGGCACAAGGTGCACGTGCAGTTTGCCCTAGTCACGATAAGATCGAGAGATCTTGAATAATAGAAGGAGCTTCAAGAAAGTGATCCTAGTGATGGGACTCTTCCAGACACATGTTGAACTTGCTCACTAGGAATGTGCTTTTTACGATGCGCATGGGGCAAGCCAAAGACGTCTGGATAGACATGCCTTTGCTTGGTGGTCGAAAAGCTTCTCGGTGTATATATATACAACCTGTAGTGCATCTTCTGATCGGGCTACTCCACCTTGTGTAATTGAGTCTCATGGATTCTTCCGCAGGCCGCAGGCGTCTTGTTCTAAGTTAATTGAGATAAATCAATCGCAACAAAATTAAGATAAATCAATTGTGCATTGTATAAAGTTAATTGAATACTCTATATTTTGTATTTGCTTGGGTAACACCTATAGACTCGGGCAATACATACAACAACACAAACATGCTTTTTTCGGGGAAGGGCAAGAAGAGAGTTTTTGAGCGACTTTGAGGGCGAGTTTTTTTGGCAACTAGCATGTTTTGTTCCACCTATTCCACTTATGACATCTCTCTCTCTCTCTCTCTCTCTCTCTCTCTCTCTCTCTCTCACACACACACACACAATATTCTTTTTGTCTCTTCGTCCTTCTTGTCCTTATTGCAACTCTCTATCTCCGTCAATGTCTAACTCTGTCACATCTCTCTCTACCCCCTCTCTCATGCACGCACTGTTCTCTCTCTCTCTCTCTCTCTCTCACACAACACACACACACACACACACTTACCTCCCAAAGGGATCTAACCTATTCGAAGAGTATAGACACACCCTAGTAATAATGGGACACCATAAAATAAGAAGATGCATACCATAAACTTTGGACCAATGATGAAACCCATGAGTTTCTCACATATGGGAGAGGATTGCCATCAGGAAGATGAATTTTATTAATAAGGACAACGTGAGGATATAAGCTAAGTCTTCAATAAGATACAAGAGCTTGAACTTAACATATACAACAAGACAAAGCTCCCACTGACGTGCGCACAGACGCGTTTCATGAACTATATAAAAAACTTATGGGCGTGTCTATTGGCGCGTCTGGAGACCCGCGTCTAATTGCGCGTCTATATATCAGACTTACGCGCGTATAGACGCGCACAGACACGCATACATAGACGCACTTAAAAACGCGTTTATAAACGCGCATATAGACGCAAGTCGAACAGACAGACGCGAATATAAACGTGTTTTTAAACACACTGATACACGCGCTTTTAAAAAAAAAAAAAAATTTACAGAATACTGTGTATGTTGTGTATGCTATATAGTTACAAGAATCCCATATCCACATTCTGTAATTCAATTCTTACAGCCAACCGCATTTTAATTACAATTCCAAATAAAATATTACAACTCCAAAACGCAATAAAATTGAAAGCTCAAAAAGTGCTTGTATATACATATAGCACGAAGCTAAGCCACGTCATGTGGCTTCAAGTACAAAAAATAAGGAAGCTAAGCCACGTCATGTGGCTTCAAGTACAAAAAATAAGAGGAGTCTATATACAAGAGGCACGAAGCCAAGCCCATGACTTTAAGTACAAAAAAGAGTAGCTAGCACTACTTATACAACTAATCTATGTTCTCTAGGTCCTCGCTCCCTTCCACGCTCCCTTCCACGCTCCCTTCTGTGCTCCCTTCTGCGCCTCCTTCCTCGTCTTCCTCGTCGTCTTGTGCACGGGCCTGTAAACAAGGGACAACATATATCAATGTATGAAAAATCAAATCTTTACTTATAATTTTGGCATTATTTAATTACTTTCAAATACCTGGGGGGCTGCTCCAGTAGCTCAAGTATACTGCTCCTCAGTAATCAACCCGTCATCATAGAAGTGCCTCCATGTATCTCCTCTGCGATGGTGGCGGTGGTAGGCTGTCTCCACTGGAGTAGGGTATCTGCCCACGATCTCAAGCTGCATGACCGCGACACACTTTGTGGAGGGATTAGTACAAAGAAACAACCAACCTCCTAATAAACTACATAAGCAATATAATTTGAGATCGATACTTGCAAATTGGGCCTCCCATGATTCAACACCCCCTGCTCCAAAATGCGCGCTTCCATATTCCTCCATCTGGATCCTCCGTGCCTCCACGTGCTGCAGACTGGGGTCCTCTCTCGCTGACTTCATTGCCTTCTTCCACTCACGCTTGTGAGCGGTGTGGAGCGGGCCCCTTGGTGGTTGACCTGCCTCAAGCCTGGCAAGCTCCGCTAGTGCCTGTCTCTTAAGCGAAGATCTTTTATTGCCAAGTATCGTAACAATCTTTGACTTCCCCCATTTATCTGTGAACTGGCGATTGGGGGGGTTAGGATACCTAGAGCGAACAGTAGCGAGGGTCTCATCAGCCAACCTCTTTGGGTGGTCTTTATAGTGGATAAAGCAATCTCTGTAATTGTTAGCAATTACAGAGCGCATGAAGGCCATGATGTCCTTCCCCCGCGCATCCATCAAGATGCCTCCTGTCTGAGTGATGTCATAATAAATCGTACCATCACCCGGAGGCACGTCTAAATCATCTGAATCATCCTCCTCCTCACCACCACATGGCCCAAAGCACTGTGCCATGCATCTGCCACCACTCTCCCTGCTACTACGCCTGCTACCCTGTCGTGTCGAGCTCGTACGCTGGCCACTCCTAGCTGGGGACTGCACGGGACTACGTTGACCACTCGTAGCTGGAGAACCGAGTCTCGACGGCTGGGGAGTACGTCGATGGCTCGCCGAGACAGAAGGACCTCCTGACGGCATGGGGGAAGGGGCATAAGACGAGATGGCAGAAGGGACATAAGACGGCATGGGGGAAGGGGCATAAGACGGCTGTGCGGACTCCGCTGGGGTGATCTCAGGCAGTGTGGGGTGGCTCGGAGTCTGTAGTGCCGACTCCTGGGGAGTGTTAAGGGTACCCGTCATATACCCGTATAACTCCGCAGGATTAGGAGGGTGCCCTAAAAGATTATATAAGTCCTTCCAAATCGATTCCCGCGGATCGGGTGAGCTAGAAGCACTTCCTGGCCACATGCTGAACTGGAAAATAGGAAACAAATCTTGGGAGCTGAGAAGAAAGGGGAAGAAAAAAGACGCTCTGTCAGAGCGCGTCTATAGACCCGTCTGATCTGCGCGTCTATAGACGCGTCTAATAGAGCGTTTAACAATTCATTTAAAAGCCCGTCTAACAGTCCGTCTACAAGTCCGTCTAACAGTCCCTTTAAAAGCGCGTCTAACAGTGCGTTTATAAGTCCGTTTAACAACGCGTCTGTGTGTGTCTGCAACAAGCCAGACCCACGGATAGACGCCCCTGTAGATGCGCTTTTAGACGCATCGTCAGACGTGATTATAGACGCGCACCGATAGACAACAATACTAAAAAGTCAAAAAGGACGTCGTGCCCAACAAAAGAATGTGACGCTCATACCTAGATCCTGCGTTTCCTGGATGCGAAAAAGTACAAAACTGGAAAGAGCAAGCAAGAACAACTTCAAAAGGACTTACTTGGAAAAAGGTATGGAAGGATCTTTCTTTTCCAAACTTGTTTCTTCTCCTTGTTCGTACTCCTCCTCTCCTTTAGGCTTGGAAGCAAGTGTAGGTACGGTCCCTTTCCCTTGAGTGAAAGCTTGGAACTGTGTATGGGAGTCTCTCTCTTAAGCTTCGAATCTATGGAACTGCTAATAAAGAAGGAAGGAAGCCGCTCGTGAAGTTTAAGTAAGGTAAAGAAAAGCAAAGCGAGCGGCGCGCCGAAAAGCAGGTTTAAAAAGTTGCGTCTATGGTCACGTCTATTAGCGCGTCTATAGGCGCGTCTAAATACACAGAGTAGACGCGCACTTAGACGTGCGAATAGACGCGATGTTAGACGTGCCTATAAACGTGGCGATAGATGCAACACAGAGTTTAAATTAAGCATTTGAAGAAGAGCAAATTTGGTGGGTTGTTTGTTTGTAGGATGTCTCCATCTTCAACAAGTAGCTCCAGTGAGGATGAATCCCTCCGTATCCACCATCGCGAAATGTGGTTGGAGCAAAAAATCAAATGTCTATGTGATCGATGTCGAGGAAACATGTATCGTGCACGCAGGATTACACTCAATCATATCTCAAAGTATGGAGAATGGGATGTGACCGTAAACAGGGTAAGGGTTTGTAAGTTAAGGTTGATTGAGATACCTATGGGTGTTCATATGTTTGAGTTATGATCCCGTTTTAATTTGATACAGGATGTAGTGCCACACCCGCACATGTTACCCTATGCCCATCGTGAGGAGGCGAAGCGTCGGCGATATGAGGTGGGATCTTCACGAGGGACCGTTACGGATGCATGGAGTGATGGTGATAGTAGCCCTAATGCAACAATCAAATGCCATGCAAGTGGCTTTGTAACTATTGACTCCACAAAGTTTTGGCAAAGTAGGAAGGACACACTAGTACTACCGCAACAATGTGAACAGGTACTGTGCACACACATAAAAATACTCGCTTTTAAATATTTGATGCAAGAAAAGTAACATGATTGTATTTGTGTTTGAATTAGGTTGTCTATCAACCAATGGTGGATAATAATAGATGGTGGCATGTCATACCTATTATGCCACGTTCCAAAGTGATGTATAGTACATTTACTAATATGGAGCATATGGAGGATGATCATGGCCATGGACGTGATGACGACCGTGATACAAGAGAGGAGGATGATCATGAGATAGGAGATACAAATATTGAGGCCGGCATTACCCGTGAGGACGAGCCTACCATTGGAGATGTTGATTTCGATGAGCACATGAGTGGCACAAGTAGTAGTGGGTTGAATGTATTTGTAGATCTAAACACTTGTTTGGATTTTGAAGTAGATAGTTCGGCAAGGGTTGATCTCATTGAGGATGAGATTGAACCGTAGCTCCACAATTGATATTGGCAAAACTATTTTACATATTGTCTCATTCTCCTCATTTCACTTAATTCTTGTATATGTGGGCTTGCAAA
This sequence comes from Dipteris shenzhenensis, assembly GCF_047967505.1. Lineage (NCBI taxonomy): Eukaryota > Viridiplantae > Streptophyta > Polypodiopsida > Gleicheniales > Dipteridaceae > Dipteris > Dipteris shenzhenensis. The sequence continues at coordinate 42,812,865 of NC_141623.1, read as the reverse complement.
AAATTATGTGCTTTGGTAATCATGGGCAATGTTTAGAAAGCAATGATGTACACCAAAATTTGACTTTCTGTATTCTCTGGAGCGCGTCTATTTACGCGTCTAAATGCGCGTCTGATTCTCAGTGTAAACGCACTAATAAACGCGCAAACACACGCGCAAATAGATGCGCTAATAAACGGGTTGTTAGACGGGCCCGTATTCTCTCAGGTCAAACGCACAAATAGACGCGGTGATTTACGCATAAATAGACGAGCGTTTAGCCGCGCCTATAGACGCGCCCGTAATTTCTCTACTAAAGCAACGCCTATAGACACGCCCGCTATTTTGCGCGTCTACCAAGCGCGTCTATAGTTGCTTTGTGTTGTTGTGTATACATCACTTTGGAACGTGGCATAATAGGTATGACATGCCACCATCTATTATTATCCACCATTGGTTGATAGACAACCTAATTCAAACACAAATACAATCATGTTACTTTTCTTGCATCAAATATTTAAAAGCGAGTATTTTTATATGTGTGCACAGTACCTGTTCACATTGTTGCAGTAGTACTAGTGTGTCCTTCCTACTTTGCCAAAACTTTGTGGAGTCAATAGTTACAAAGCCACTTGCATGGCGTTTGATTGTTGCATTAGGGCCTCTTTCCACCATGTCCTTAAACCACTTTACATCCAAAACATACACAAAGAAGCGTGGAAAGTCAAGCATAATAATATCTTGGATTATGCCACAATAATCATCCATGGCTCCATTGGCTCCCTCAAAGCTAGCAATGACGCCGCAATCTTGTGTGTTTCTCTTATCATCAATCCGTTGTGTTCGAAAATGCTTGCCCTCACATCATATAGCATTGAACATAGTGCACTACACCAAGAAAAAATCAATTAAATAAGCAATCTAAATTATTGAAAGCTCCTAATTTATGCATAACATTCTATATACCAACCTTGCTCATGCATCCCCTAGCATACTCCCATTCTTCCATTGTGATATGCATCCCCTCGTCTTTCTCTGCTTTCTCCATTCCATATATGCCTGGAAAAATCCAACTAGAGATTCAAACACAAAGGAAAAAAGGTGGGAAAGGCATGAACTTTACCATGGACACATTGGATCTATCCCCTTGGAGGACCAATAGTGGATCATTATGTTCTATATGTATATCCATATATCATGGTGTAAGACACATGTACATATGGACATGAGAATAATATATACACACATGCATACATACTTTTGAGAATATAAGCATGCATAACCACACACATGGGCATATGGAGATATGCATACTTAGAAAGCACCAAAGGGTGAACGTACCACAGTAAGACAAAGCAACTATAGACGCACTTGGTAGACGCGCAAAATAGCGCGGGCGCGTCTATAGGCGTTGCCTTAGTAGAGGAATTACGGGCGCGTCTAAATGCATGTCTAAAAGCTCGTCTATTTGCGCATAAATTACCACGTCTACGTATGCGTCTAACTTGAGAAAATACGGGCCCGTCTAACATTGCATTTATTAGCGCGTCTATTTACGCGTGTATTAGCGCATTTATTTGCGCATTTACACTGAGAATTAGACGCGCATTTAGATGCGTAAATAGACGCAAACCAGAGAATACAGAAAGTGAGATTTTGGTGTACATCATTGCTTTCCAAACATTACCCATGATTACCAAAGCACATAATTTTTTGCAAGCCCACAGATACAAGAATTAAGTGAGATGAGGAGAATGAGACAATATGTAAAATAGTTTTGCCAATATCAATTATGGGGCTACGGTTCAATCTCATCCTCAATAAGATCAACCCTTGCCAAACTATCTACTTCAAAATCCAAACAAGTGTTTAGATCTACAAATACATTCAACCCACTACTACTTGTGCCACTCATGTGCTCATCGAAATCAGCATCTCGAATGGTAGGCTCGTCCTCACGGGTAATGGCCTCAATATCTGTATCTCCTATCTCATGATCATCCTCCTCTCTCGTATCACGATCATCATCATGTCCATGGCCATGATCATCCTCCATACGCTCCATATTAGTAAATGTACTATACATCACTTTGGAATGTGGCATAATAGGTATGACATGCCACCATCTATTATTATCCACCATTGGTTGATAGACAACCTAATTCAAACACAAATACAATCATGTTACTTTTCTTGCATCAAATATTTAAAAGCGAGTATTTTTATATGTGTGCACAGTACCTGTTCACATTGTTGCGGTAGTACTAGTGTGTCCTTCCTACTTTGCCAAAACTTTGTGGAGTCAATAGTTACAAAGCCACTTGCATGGCGTTTGATTGTTGCATTAGGGCCTCTTTCCACCATGTCCTTAAACCACTTTACATCCAAAACATACACAAAGAAGCGTGGAAAGTCAAGCATAATAATATCTTGGATTATGCCACAATAATCATCCATGGCTCCATTGGCTCCCTCAAAGCTAGCAATGCCGCCGCAATCTTGTGTGTTTCTCTTATCATCAATCCGTTGTGTTCGAAAATGCTTGCCCTCACATCATATAGCATTGAACATAGTGCACTACACCAAGAAAAAACCAATTAAATAAGCAATCTAAATTATTGAAAGCTCCTAATTTATGCATAACATTCTATATACCGACCTTGCTCATGCATCCCCTAGCATACTCCCATTCTTCCATTGTGATATGCATCCCCTCGTCTTTCTCTGCTTTCTCCATTTCATCAAGTAGCCAATCCACATGAATATCCTTTGGAAGTGCTCTTAGATACTGAGGGTATGGCACACGAGATCCGTGGTGTGTACGAAAGAGGGCCCTTTCTTCTTGTCTTCTTGCCTTTGCATCCTCGTATCTTGTCACCCATCTTTTCATCACATCACTATTAAGCACGCAAAAGAGATTGATACTATTATGCAACTCCGTGTCTATTACTTTGTTGCATCCTTTTCCTTGAGGCACAACAGAGGGCATCCTTAGGTCTTCATCATCTCTCCATAGTCGTGGGAGAGAGCTATCCACATCAACAAGAAACTCAGAAATATATACAAGTGACTCTTGTACCAACCAACCCTCGGCCATGCTACCTTCGGGTCTTGCATTTTGTCTCACGAAGCCCTTCAAGGTCTTCATGAAGCGCTCCAGGAAGAACAGCCATCGTGCATGTATAGTACCGCATATAGCAATCTCATCCACCAAATGCACTATGAGATGTAGTTGGCTTGTGAGAATAGAACGTGGAAATGTCTCCTCCACTAAACAAACCACCTCCACTGACATAACTCGAGCATTCTCAAGCGTGGTGGGATCTATTTCCTTTGAGCTCACATACCTCACAAGCTCGCCCATCTTGTAAATACAATCTTTCACGTCCTTCGATGCACTACGTGAAATGCTAGCAGGTAGTATGAACTGAACCCGCGAGGAGGTGGTTGATTAGTTGCTTATAGCTATTCACTCACAAATTTGAAAGGAAAAAGATATTATGCACATAAAATACTTACTTGGAGCATCTTGTGCCAATCATGAGATTTCAAGCCATATAATTGCTCTACACCTCTTTTCTTGCTCTTTGTAAAGGCTCCCTTCAAACACCTCATGCATCCAGTGGGAGTACGAATTGTAGTAATAGCGCGCTTCACCGTCGCCATCTCTAGCTTTGATAACATCCACGGTGCATGAGGTAAAAAAACACGCCCATTTGGTCTCTCTTGAGGCCAAGCTTCACGCATCCTCCCTGTGGTACGTAGATCCTCCCTTATGCCTGCCGAATCTCGTGTCCCATTCAAATGCTCCCAAATGGTAGATGCCACATTCTTGAAGATATGCATGGGATCAAGCACGTGATTGATCTTGAGGTGGGACCAATATGGTAATCGATAAAAGATGGAGTATCTAAACAAAATAAAGTGTTAGCGTGCAATCTTTACTTTCAGCCAATATAGCCAATCTTTACTTCCAGCCAACAGTTACAAACCCTTACCGGCTCATGCCAAGTGGTGGAGGAGTCATGGAACCGTCCCGAATTCTCATCCAATCTCCCGCGGTGAGTGATTGTGGGAGGACTTCATTCCAAGGGGCAACATATCTAGGATGTTCAGGTGGGAGAAATCGATGGTGATTCTCATAGATGACCTTATTCAATGCGTCTGCATGTGAGGCAACTAGCGAAGGACCACAAACAGGACATGCATGGTAACCCGATGTAGTGAGACCTGAACAATAGATGCAATTAAGAGTGGAAGGTGGGTTTAGGGTGCCACATCCTTTGCCTATTCATAATTAAAAATGCAATGCTTACCTAAACACTCGCCATAGCCTAGGAAGTCATGCATCGTCCACATCAAGACTACTTTGGAGTTGAAGTCTCGTGACGAGGGAGGCCTGCTCACATCATGCACCTCGATACCTCTCCAAAGTATCTCTAGCTCATCAATCAAAGGCTCCAAATAAACATCATGGTTTTTGACTTTATGCTTCCCTGGAATTAGAAGGGATAGCATGACATGTCCTTTCTTAATAGCCATAGAGGGTGGAAGATTGTAATTCACCAATACCACTGGCCATACACTGTAAGACGTGCTTTTGAGACCAAATGGGTTCACACCGTCCATACCCAATCCAAGTCTCAAGCTCCTAGGTTCTTCCTTGAAGCTTGGCCATGTGTCTTCAATATGCTTCCACGCAGGAGAGTCCGCAGGAGTTCTCCACTTGCCATCGGTTGATCGATGGGAGGAATGCCATGACATGAGCTCTACAATAGATTTGCACTTGAACATATGTTGAATGCGAGGGATTATGGGAAAATGTCGCAATACCTTATGAGGCACGTCCAAGGGTTTGAGATCTACTCTATATCTTGCCTCTCCACAAGTAGGACACTCTCTTGCATCCTTATGTAGTCCACGAAACAAAACGCAATCATTGACACATGCATGGATGCGCTTGTAATCTAATCCTCCAAGAGAAGTCACATGTTGCCTTGCCATATCTCTTGAGGTCGGTAGTTTATTCTCCCTTTGAAGCATTTTACACAATAGCTTGCACGTGAAGACCATAAATGAGGAAAAGCATTCGAGTAATTGACCCACTAGCATAATTCACCATGTTTGCAAAATCGACTTTAAAGCTTACTTGAGTAATGCATTCAAACTTGCATTGTTCCATCCATAGACGGTTTGCAAGTTTAGTAACTCAAGGGAGGCACGTAGAACATAGAATGTGCACCCCTCAAACAGTGGAGTCGATGCTGCAGTAACAAGATCATCCTGCTCCATGCTATTATCCCTCCCTTGATGGACATATAAATCCCGCACCATATCATCAAACACCTCCTCCTCCACGACTTCATGAGGTAATGGCGGAGGGCTACTATCACCATCACTCCATGCATCCGTAACGGTCCCTCCTAAAGATCCCACCTCATATCGCCGACGCTTCGCCTCCACATGACGAGCATAGGGTAACATATGCAAGTGTGGCACTGCATCCTGTATCAAATTAAAACGGGATCATAACTCAAACATATGAACACCCATAGGTATCTCAATCAACCTTAACTTACAAACCCTTACCCTGTTTACGGTCACATCCCATTCTCCATACTTTGAGATATGATTGAGTGTAAACCTGCGTGCATGATACATGTTTCCTCGACATCGATCACACAGACATTTGATTTTTTTCTCCAACTACATTTCGCAATGGTGGATACGGAGGGATTCATCCTCACTGGAGCTACTTGTTGAAGATGAAGACATCCTACAAACAAACAACCCACCAAATTTGCTCTTCTTCAAATGTTTAGTTTAAACTCTGTGGCGCGTCTAAAGGCACATCTAAAAGCATGTCTAAAATCGCATCTAAAGGCGCGTCTAAAAGCGCGTCTACTCTGTGTATTTAGATGCGCCTATAGACGCGCTATTAGATGCGAATATAGATGCGGCTTTTAAACCTGCTTTTTAGCGCGCCGCTCGCTTTGCTTTTCTTCACATTACTTATACTTCGCGCGGCTTGCTTCCTTCCTTATTAGCAGATCCATAGTTTCAACGCTTAAGAGGAAGGCTCCCATACTTACTTCCAAGCTTACACTCAAGAGGAAGGCACCCACACTTACTTCTAAGCTTAAAGGAGAGGAGGACGAACAAGGAGGAGAAGCAACTTTGAAAAAGAAAGAAGAACCTTCCATACCTCTATCCAAGTAAGTCTTTTTGCAGTTGATCTTGTTTGGAAGTTTGCTCTCTCTAGATTTGTACTTTCTCGTATCCAAGAAGCGCATGATCTGGGTATCAGTGTCACGTTTTTGTGTCGGGCGCAATGTCCTTTTCTACTTTTTAGGAATCCCATCTGTCGGAGTGCGTCTATAGGCGCGTCTCAGAGCGCATCTAAAAGCGCATCTACAGGCGCGTCTAAACGCGCATCTGGCCTATTTGCAGACACAGACAGATGCATCGATAGACGCACTGTTAGATGCTCTGTTAGACGCTCTAATAAACACTCTGTTAGACACTCTGTTAGACGAGTTGTTAGATGCTCTGTTAGACGCGTCTATAGACGCGCTCTGACAGTAAGCCTCTCTTTTCTTTCCCTTTCTTCTCAGCTCATCAGTAATAGATTTTTTTCCTTTTTTCCAGTTCAACATGTGGCTAGGAAGCGCTCCAGCTCACCTGATCCCCGGGAATCTATTTGCAAGGACTTATATAACCTTTTAGGGCACCCTCCTAGTCCTGCGGAGTTATACGGGTATATGACGGGTACCCTAAACACTCCCCAGGAGTCGGCACTACAGACTCCAAGCCACCCCACACCGCCTGAGATCACCCCAGCGGAGTCAGCATAGCCGTCTTATGCCCCTTCTTATGCCCCTTCCCCCGTACCGTCTTATGCCCCTTCCCCCATGCCGTCTTATGTCCCTTCTGCCATCCCATCTTATGCCCCTTCCCCCATGCCGTCAGGAGGTCCTTCTATGTTGACCATCGACGTACTCCTGTGCCGTCATGACTCGGTTCTCCAGCTACGAGTGGTCAACGTAGTCCTGTGTAGTCTCAAGCTACGAGTGGCCAACGTACGAGCTCGACACGACAGGGATAGTAGCACGGAGAGCGGTGGGGGATGCATGGCACAGTGCTTTGGGCCATGTAATAGTGGGGAGAATGATGATTCAGATGATTTAGACGTGCCTCTAGGTGATGGTACGATTTATTATGACATCACTCAGACAGGAGGCATCTTGATGGATGCGCGGGGGAAGGACATCATGGCCTTCATGCGCTCTGTAATTGCTAACAATTACAGAGATTGCTTTATCCACTACAAAGACCACCCAAAGAGGTTGGCTGATGAGACCCTCGCTACTGTTCGCTCTAGGTATCCTAACCCCCCCAATCGCCAATTCACAGATAACTGGGCCAAGTCAAAGATTGTTACGATACTTAGCAATAAAAGATCTTTGCTTGAGGCAGGCACTAGTGGAGCTTGCCAGGCTTGAGGCAATGAAGTCAGCGAGGGAGGACCCTAGTCTGCAGCACGTGGAGGCACGGAGGATCTAGATGGAGGAATATGGAAGCGCGCATTTTGGAGCAGGGGTTGTTGAATCATGGGAGGCCCAATTTGTAAGTATCGATCTCAAATTATATTGCTTATGTAGTTTATTAGGAGGTTGTTTCTTTGTACTAATCCCTCCACAAAGTGTGTCACGGTCATGCATCTTGAGATCGTGGGCAGATACACTACTCCTGTGGAGACAACCAACCACCGCCACTATTGCAGAGGAGATACATGGAGGCACTTCTATGATGACGGGTTGATTACTGAGGAGCAGTATACCCGAGCTATTGGAGCGGCCCCCCAAGTATTTGAAAGTAATTAAATAATGCCAAAATTATAAGTAAAGATTTCATTTTTCATACATTGATATATGTTGTCCCTTGTTTATAGGCCCGTGCACAAGACGATGAGGAAGAGGAGGAAGGAGGCGCAGAAGGGAGCGCAGAAGGGAGCGTGGAAGGAAGCGAGGACCTGGAGAACATAGATTAGTCGTACAAGTAGTGCTAGCTACTCTTTTTTGTACTTAAAGCCATTGGCTTGGCTTTGTGTCTCTTGTATATACACTCCTCTTATTTTTTGTACTTGAAGCCACATGACATGGCTTAGCTTCGTGCTATATGTATATACAAGCACTTTTTTAACTTTCAATTTTGGAGTTGTAATGTTTTATTTGGAATTGTAATTAAAATGAGGTTGGCTGTAAGAATTGAATTACACAATGTGGATATGGGATTCTTGTAACTATATAGCATACACAACATACACAGCATTCTGTAAAATTTTAAAAAAAAAAAAAAAAAGTGCGTTTATCAGTGCGTTTAAAAACGCGTTTATATACGTGTTTGTCTATTCGACTTGCGTCTATATGTGCGTCTATAAACGCGTTTATAAGCGCGTCTATTTATGCGTCTAACTACGCATCTATACGTGTGTGTCTCTGATATATAGACACGCAATTAGACGCGGGTCTCCAAACGCGAACATAGACGCGCAAATAGACGCATCCGTAAGTTTTTTATTTAGTTCAGTAAATGGATCTGTGCACGCGTCTATCGGTACTTTGTCTTGTTGTCTCTTTGTCCTTCTTGTCCTTATTGCAACTCTCTATCTCCGTCTATGTCTAACTCTGTCACATCTCTCTCTACCCCCTCTCTCATGCACGCATTGTTCTCTCTCTCTCTCTCTCTCTCTCTCTCACAACACACACACACACACTTACCTCCCAAAGGGATCTAACCTTTTCGAAGAGTATAGACACACCCTAGTAATAATGGGACACCATAAAATAAGAAGATGCATACCATAAACTTTGGGCCAATGATGAAACCCATGAGTTTCTCACATATTGGAGAGGATTGCCATCAGGAAGATGAATTTTATTAATAACGACAACGTGAGGATATAAGCTAAGTCTTCAATAAGATACAAGAGCTTGAACTTAACATATGCCTGGAAAAATCCAACTAGAGATTCGAACACAAAGGAAAAAAGGTGGGAAAGGCATGAACTTTACCATGGACACGTTGGATCTATCCCCTTGGAGGACCAATAGTGGGTCATTATGTTCTATATGTATAGCCATATATCATGGTAAGACACACATGTACATATGGACATGAGAATATATACACACATGCATACATACTTTTGAGAATATAAGCATGCATAACCACACACATGGGCATATGGAGATATGCATACTTAGAAAGCGCCAAATGGTGAATACTTGCCTCTAATAGGCCAATAATAGAATGATGTATCAATATATGCATACCCCTACATGGATGCATAGTCAAAAGAGAAAAAGAAAAGCATGCATGAATGCAGACTTTGCAATAAGTATAGGAATCCTAAATTACCCTAGATGTGAATTAGCACCTCATATAGACGAAAAATATGAGAGAAAAGGATGAACACAAATAGGCATAGGATAATTTTATAGCCTGGGACAAAGAAACAACGAGCTATAAATAATATACGAGTAACCTGACCCGTCTATGATGGGCTAGCGACCTGCTCCGCCGGTTCTCAAGATGCTAAAATGTCTGAAACCAGCAACATATTCTGACCAAAAAAAATGTCTATGACATAGTACTTCAAAATATTACATCCGAAAGTAAAACCAGAGAACTCATTGATATGTCCAAATACACATCCGCATACAACGTCATAACTGAACATACAAAATCTACAATAGACACACAAACATCCCTAAAGGGAAAAGTCTGCGGCCATGTACTATAGGGAAAAGCTTGCATCAGCCATGTACTCCACATCCGCCATGTCCAAAAAAAAATTCTGTATGACAAAGTACTTCAAAATATCACATCCAAAAGTGCAGTCACATGTGTGAACATGCAATAGCTACATCAAAGAACTGATTGATATATCCAAATACACAGCCGCAAATAAAGTCATAACTGAACATACAAAATCTACAATAGACACACAAACATCCCTAAGGGAAAAGTCTGCGGCCATGTACTGCACGAAAAAGCTTGCTAAGGACATTCACTCCACGTCCACCGCATCCGCAGCGTCCACCACGGCTACAAACATACAACGGAGTACCAGCAATCATATCTGGACCAGCATCAAATAGAAAGATAATTGAGGAACTATAATTATTGAGCCATAAAACTTTTATACATGTATGTTGGTAAAACCCAACTCATTCTTTAGAGTACTCACTCAGACACAAAGGACTGTCAACAATGCTCACATAGCTGTACGTGTAGTCCCCATTTTGCCCTCGATAGAAAATTCGTGTCCCCACACATTCATAGTATCCCAGCCTGTGAACAGTGATGGTCTGTGGTCCATCATCCCTATGAAGCCAGCAAGCCAGGACAGCGTAATATCCCAAATGGACTCGTACATCCAAAGGATTGTGGATGTGGAGATTCATTAGAAACCTTGAATCAGGAACAGTCCTAAAAGATAAACAATAGCATGTTTTCCCACTCACATATAATCGAAAAAAAAGCCTTTTGTTTTAACAAAAAAATAAAGCAATAAACTATGTACACGATTCTTACCCAAGGTAGCTCTCCAGCTCAAGCAAATCCAACAACAGTTGCGCGCTCTCCAGATATCCCCAGCCCGTAGGATCTGCAATTTTCTAAAAGTGAGTGACTATACTATTAAACATGTCAACATAAAACGTGGTTGTCAAGCAACTATGTACCTTGCACCTGCGCTCCTTTTTCGATGACAAACGTGAACTGCCTAGACATCGTATCGCATTGGAAAAAAAGAACGCACGTGTCAATCTACATATACTGGAAAAAAACAATAGGCTTGAAGAGAAAATAGGCTGTATTATATTGCAAACCCATGACTCAAATGAAAAATGAAATCCAAACATTATCAAGGACAAAGTCATGAAATATCACGTCTCAGTTCATATTTATGTAAATAGCCAACATTCTTGAAGACCTATGACAGTTGGAATATTGAAAGAAGTTTTAAAAAAGCTATACAAAGATTACCAAAATGAAGATTTGCCACCCAAGAAAGTCTCAAGAGGGCTTGAAAGAGCAATGTCATACTCCTAGGCTCTTGCTGTTGCCAATTGCAAAACTTCCTTGTACACAACATTTGTGGTAGAAGAATTATCCATCTCCTCGCCCCTGGTATCAGACGCACTCCACAAAATGAAAACCTTAAGTAACAGCGTTTGATGCTCGAATATGTGAAAATGCCACATATAGTTGGCCATGATTGAATACCGGTGTCGCCAAGTACAGCCCCAAAACAAACAATGTTTGGCCCTGTGGCTTATTGATTGTCATGCCAAATGCCAATCAAATAGGAAATTGCCATCTCCTCATGTCAAATGGGAGTTTAAGGTTGGTCGGAATGAATGTTATCCTTCGAATAAACGTTCTATCCCCAGCATTGGTACCAGTAATGATTTTAGCTTCTAACACTTTTGTGTGAAACTCTTTCCAAATACACATCCGCAAACAAAGTCATAACTGAACATACAAAATCTACAATAGACACACAAACATCCCTAAAGGGAAAAGTCTGTGGCCATGTACTATAGGGAAAAAGCCTGCGCCGACCATGTACTCCACATCCGCCACGTCCAAAAAAAATTTCTCTATGACAGAGTACTCCAAAAATATCACATCCAAAAGTGCAATCACATGTCTGAACATGCAATAGCTACATCAAACAACTGATTGATATATCCAAATACACAGCCGCAAATAAAGTCATAACTAAACATACAAAATCTACAATAGACACACAAACATCCCTAAGGGAAAAGTCTGCGGCCATGTACTGCAGGGAAAAGCCTGCGATGTTCGCCGCATCCACCGTGGCTATGAAAATACAATAGGGTACCAACAATCGTATCTGGGCCAACATCACACAGAAAGATAATTTGGAAACTATAATTATTGAGCCGGCAATCTAGGACAGCGTAATATCCCAAATGGACTCGTCCATCCAAAGGATTGTGGGCATGGAGATTCATTAGAAACCTTGAATCAGGAACAGTCCTAAAAGACAAACAATAGCATGTTTTCCCACTCAAATATAAACTTTTGTTTTAACAAAAATAAAGCAACAAACAATGTACACGGTTCTTACCCAAGGTAGCTCTCCAGCTCAAGCAAATCCAACAACAGTTGCGCACTCTCCAGAGATCCCCAGCGTTTGATGCTCAGATATGTGAAAATGCCACGCATTGTTGGCCATGACTAAATACTAGTGTCGCCAAGTACAGCCCCCCAAACAGACAATGTTTGGCCCTGTGACTTATTGATTGTCATGCCAAATGCTAATCAGATAGGAAATTGCCGTCTCCTGATGTCGAATGGAAGTTTAAGGTTGGTCGGAATGAATGTTATCCTTCAAATAAACGGTCTATCATTAGCATTGGTACCAATAATGATTTTAGCTTCTAACACTTTCGTGTGAAACTCTTTCGAGTAACCTGACCCGTCTATGACGGGCTAGCGACCCGCTCCGCCGGGTCTCAAGATGCTAAAATGTCTGAAACCAGCAACATATTCTAACAAAAAAAAATGTCTATGACATAGTACTTCAAAATATTACATCCGAAATTGAAACCAGAGAACTCATTGATATGTCCAAATACACATCCGCATACAACGTCATAACTGAACATACAAAATCTACAATAGACACACAAACATCCCTAAAGGGAAAAGTCTGTGGCCATGTACTATAGGGAAAAGCCTGTGCCGGCCATGTACTCCACATCCACCACGTCCAAAAAAAAATTTCTCTATGACAGAGTACTTCAAAAATATCACATCCAAAAGTGCAGTCACATGTCTGAACATGCAATAGCTACATCAAAGAACTGATTGATATATCCAAATACACAGCCGCAAAATAAAGTCATAATTGAACATACAAAATCTACAATACACACAAACATCTCTAAGGGAAAAGTTTGCGGCCATGTAGTGCAGGGAAAAGCCTGCGACGGCCATTCACTCTACGTCCACCATGTCCGCCGCGTCCACCGTGGCTACGAACATACAACGGAGTACCAACAATCGTATCTGGACCAGCATCACATAGAAAGATAATTTAGGAACTATAATTATTGAGCCATAAAACTTTTATACATGTATGTTGGTAAAACCCAACTCATTCTTTAGAGTACTTACTCAGACGCAAAGGGCTGTCAACAAGCTGACAAAGGTGTACGTGTAGTCCCCATTTTGCCCTAGATAGAAAAGTCGTGTCCGCACACATTCATAGTATCCCATCCAGCGAACAGTGATGGTCTGTGGTCCATCATCCCTATGAAGCTGGCAAGCCAGGACAGTGTAATATCCCAAATGGACTCGTCCATCCAAAGGATTGTGGACGTGGAGATTCATTAGAAACCTTGAATCAGGAACAATCCTAAAAGGCAAACAATAGCATGTTTTCCCACTCAAATATAATCCAAAAAAACTTTTGTTTTATCAAAAATAAAGCATTAAACAATGTACACAGTTCTTACACAAGGTAGCTCTCCAGCTCAAGCAAATCCAACAACAGTTGTGCACTCTCCAGAGATCCCCAGCCCCCAGGATCTACAATTTTCTAAAAAGTGAGTGACTATACTATTAAACGTGTCAACATAAAACTTCGTTGTCAAGCAACTATGTACCTTGCACCTGTGCCATGTGTGGCCTGATGGCTGGACAGCTTCAGATAGAGTTGGCACACTGCCAACTAGGCTACATGCAAGTACGGGAAGGCATCCCTTGACTGATCGCACTGAGGGTAGACGGAACATTTCCAGGGGTAGCCCACTCTCGGGTTGCAGGGCCCGTTTGGAGCCTCAGATGATCCCGGATGGCTGTGGGCCGAACGGCAATTGTAGGTCAATTCCTTTGTTTTGCACACCGATTCTATTGTATGGTCGGTGGCCTATTTCGGGACCCCCAACCGACCGTTTTGGGCGGACTGGGTCGGCCACCTAATTAAGCCTAACCGACTACGACTGGTGGCTATATAAGAGCAAGCCCGTGAAGCCCATTGCATCACTGGCTACAGCAACCTTGATTCCTTAGCATTCAGCCTCCGTCTTCAACTGTTTCCAGCACGCCATCAAAGCTTCTTTCATAGGAGTGCACGGCTGGGAGGCAGTGCCATCTATTGTATCAGTTCTACAGTAATCAAATTTTTTATTCTCCATACTATCTTGTTTTCTCTCTTACGTACGAGATCCTGTTATCTGTTGAGCACAGACGTTGTATTATTTTCTTACAGAGAGAAGGGGTGAGAGAGGATGGATAGAGAGGTCAAAGAGAGTGAGAGAAGGGTAGAGAGCGGAAGGGAACTAAGTGAGAGAGGATGGAGGAAGAGAGGGAATGTAGAAGTAGAGAGATTGCAGTAGAGGAGCACAAACAGTAGAGAGAATGTAGATGGCTTTGTTAGAGAGATTGCTTCTTTGTAAGGATATAGACCACCTATGGTGGCATCGCTAGAGATTTGGAAAGTTTGGACTCATAGATAAGGCATGTGGAAGAGAAATAATCATTAGGGGAGAATTAGGGTCTCAAAAGGGTCTCATAAAAGGAATGGATTAAGCGAAGACCAAGTGAACCTACTATGGTAACCCATGGGTTAAGGGTGCCCTAGCATTTACTCAACTTACATGGGTACCAGTATTTTGAAATTGATGCATTTTGGAGGCTATAGATGGAGGCACTTGAGATCCATGGTGGAGATTGAGGCGCATAATAGAGAGTGTGGATTGAAGCGCCTTTTTGTTGCATCTCCATCCTTGGATTTCCTTGATATCAATGGCACAGATTCTAGTGCCTTTCCCTTGTAGCTCCAATGACAATGGCAGATACAGAGTTGGAGATGAGAACAACACTAAAAAAGATGAAAACAGGGAGAAGGTGCAGCTGCAATGGCGATTCGTTTAAGAACAAGGCACAAGGTGCACGTGCAGTTTGCCCTAGTCACGATAAGATCGAGAGATCTTGAATAATAGAAGGAGCTTCAAGAAAGTGATCCTAGTGATGGGACTCTTCCAGACACATGTTGAACTTGCTCACCAGGAATGTGCTTTTTACGGTGCGCGTGGGGCAAGCCAAAGAAGTCTGGATAGACATGCCTTTGCTTGGTGGTCGAAAAGCTTCTCTGTGTATATATATACAAGCTGTAGTGCATCTTCTGATCGGGCTACTCCACCTTGTGTAACTGAGTCTCATGGATTCTTCCGCAGGCCGCAGGCGTCTTGTTCTAAGTCTTCTTATTCTTGCAGCAGCACTTGTAGTAGTAGCTTATGGCTACTCGGACAACTGCGCTGGCTCGGGTCTGTGCGGCTTCGTGAGCAAGAACGACTGCAACACTGCGATCGGGCGCTATAACGACGGGACCATCTACTCGGCGTACACGTCGAGGGTATCCGGCAGCTGCACCGCTATCTACCGCTGCAATGGTGCCTACGAGGCCCGCAGCGGAGCCGACCTCAAGCAGCGTTTCCAGCACATCTACAACCAGCAGCCCTGCGGCCGATGCGGCAGCCATGCCTTCGACAACTGCGAGGCCACCCTCAACTACTGCGGCAACTGCAGAGATGTCGGTTAACAGTCTCTTATGAGAGTCTTGTTTCTGTTGTAAACGATCTATAATAAAGTTGGCTGTGCCCGCATGATCAACAGAAAGAAGGGGAAATATACTGGAATGAAGAAGCTAATATATTAGTGAACGTCTTTCGTATAATATGGATTTCTTAAATAGACAAAAAATGAATAATGAATCTGGAAACGGATTGTGGGATGCGTAAACCACCCCTAGTATTAGCATTTCTTTCCTCTTCCTAGTGTGAACTTCCATGTTATGGCATAACCATACTTTAAAACGTTTAAATTGTCTTGCTGCACATCTTTGGTTTCATGGCAATTCCTAGACATTCTCTGACAATCACCTATGTGTCACTTAGAAATGCGCAAGTGCAATCAATTGCAACAAAATTAAGATAAATCAATTGTGGATTGTATAAAGTTAATTGAATACTCTATATTTTGTACTTGCTTGGGTAACACCTATAGACTCGGGCAATACATACAACAACACAAACATGCTTTTTTCGGGGAAGGGCAAGAAGAGAGTTTTTGAGCGACTTTGAGGGCGAGTTTTTTTTGGCAACCAGCATGTTTTGTTCCACCTATTCCACTTATGACATCTCTCTCTCTCTCTCTCTCTCTCACACACACACACACACACACACACACACACACACACACACAATATTCTTTTTGTCTCTTCGTCCTTCTTGTCCTTATTGCAACTCTCTATCTCCGTCTATGTCTAACTCTGTCACATCTCTCTCTTACCCCTCTCTCATGCACGCACTGTTCTGTCTCTCTCTCTCTCTCTCTCTCTCTCTCTCACACAACACACACACACACACTTACCTCCCAAAGGGATCTAACCTATTCGAAGAGTATAGACACACCCTAGTAATAATGGGACACCATAAAATAAGAAGATGCATACCATAAACTTTGGGCCAATGATGAAACCCATGAGTTTCTCACATATTGGAGAGGATTGCCATCAGGAAGATGAATTTTATTAATAAGGACAACGTGAGGGTATAAGCTAAGTCTTCAATAAGATACAAGAGCTTGAACTTAACATATGCCTGGAAAAATCCAACTAGAGATTCGAACACGAGGAAAAAAAGGTGGGAAAGGCATGAACTTTACCATGGACACATTGGATCTATCCCCTTGGAGGACCAATAGTGGGTCATTATGTTCTATATGTATAGCCATATATCATGGTGTAAGACACACATGTACATATGGACATGAGAATATATACACACATGCATACATACTTTTGAGAATATAAGCATGCATAACCACACACATGGGCATATGGAGATATGCATACTTAGAAAGCGCCAAAGGGTGAACGTACCACAACAACACAAAGCAACTATAGACGCGCTTGGTAGACGCACAAAATAGTGGGCACGTCTATAGGCATTGCTTTCGTAGAGGAATTACGAGCGCGTCTAAATGCACGTCTAAAAGCTCGTCTATTTGCGCGTAAATTACCGCATCTACGTGTGCGTCTAACCTGAGAAAATACAGGCCCGTCTAACATTGCATTTATTGGCGCGTCTATTTACGCGTGTATTAGAGCGTTTATTTGCGGGTTTACACTGAGAATCAGACGCGCATTTAGACGCGTAAATAGATGCAAACCAGAGAATACAGAAAGTGAGATTTTGGTGTACATCATTGCTTTCCAAACATTGCCCATGATTACCAAAGCACATAATTTTTTGCAAGCCCACATATACAAGAATTAAGTGAGATGAGGAGAATGAGACAATATGTAAAATAGTTCTGCCAATATCAATTATGGGGCTACGGTTCAATCTCATCCTCATTGAGATCAACCCTTGCCAAACTATCTACTTCAAAATCCAAACAAGTGTTTAGATCTACAAATACATTCAACCCACTACTACTTGTGCCACTCATGTGCTCATCGAAATCAGCATCTCGAATGGTAGGCTCGTCCTCACGGGTAATGGCCTTAATATCTGTATCTTCTATCTCATGATCATCCTCCTCTCTCGTATCACGGTCATCATCACGTCCATGGCCATGATCATCCTCCATACGCTCCATATTAGTAAATGTACTATCACAACAGGACAAAGCACCCATAGACGCGTGCACAGACGCATTTCATGAACTAAATAAAAAAACTACGGGCGCGTCTATTTGCGCGTTTATTTACACGTCTGGAGACCCGCGTCTAATTGCACATCTATATATCAGACTTACGCACATATAGACACGCAGTTAGATGCATAAATAGACACGCTTATAAACGCTTTTATAGACACACATATAGACGCAACTCGAACAGACAGACGCGAATATAAACGCATTTTTAAACGCACTGATAGACGCGCTTTTTTTTTTTTTGAATTTTACAGAATACTGTGTATGTTGTGTATGCTATATAGTTACAAGAATCCCATATCCACATTCTGTAATTCAATTCTTACAGCCAACCGCATTTTAATTACAACTCCAAAATGCAATAAAATTGAAAGCTCAAAAAGTGCTTGTATATACATATAGCACAAAGCTAAGCCACATCATGTGGCTTCAAGTACAAAAAATAAGGAAGCTAAGCCACGTCATGTGGCTTCAAGTACAAAAAATAAGAGGAGTCTATATACAAGAGGCATGAAGCCAAGTCAGTGGCTTGAAGTACAAAAAAGAGTAGCTAGCACTACTTGTACGACTAATCTATGTTCTCTAGGTCCTCGCTCCCTTCCACGCTCCCTTCTACGCTCCCTTCTGCGCCTCCTTCCTCCTCTTCCTCATCGTCTTGTGCACGGGCCTGTAAACAAGGGACAACATATATCAATGTATGAAAAATCAAATCTTTACTTATAATTTTGGCATTATTTAATTACTTTCAAATGCCTGGGGGGCCGCTCCAGTAGCTCGGGTATATTGCTCCTCAGTAATCAACCCGTCATCATAGAAGTGCGTCCATGTATCTCCTCTGCGATGGTGGCGGTGGTAGGCTGTCTCCACTGGAGTAGGGTATCTGCCCACGATCTCAAGCTGCATGACCGCGACACACTTTGTGGAGGGATTAGTACAAAGAAACAACCAACCTCCTAATAAACTACATAAGCAATATAATTTGAGATCGATACTTACAAATTGGGCCTCCCATGATTCAACACCCCCTGCTCCAAAATGCGTGCTTCCATATTCCTCCATCTGGATCCTCCGTGCCTCCACGTGCTGCAGACTCGGGTCCTCCCCCTCGCTGACTTCATTGCCTTCTTCCACTCACGCTTGTGAGCGGTGTGGGGCGGGCCCCTTGGTGGTTGACCTGCCTCAAGCCTGGCAAGCTCTGCTAGTGCCTACCTCTTAAGCGAAGATCTTTTATTGCCAAGTATCATAACAATCTTTGACTTCCCCCATTTATCTGTGAACTGGCGATTGGGGGGGTTAGGATACCTAGAGCGAACAGTAGCAAGGGTCTCATCAGCCAACCTCTTTGGGTGGTCTTTATAGTGGATAAAGCAATCTATGTAATTGTTAGCAATTACAGAGCGCATGAAGGCCATGATGTCCTTCCCCTGCGCATCCATCAAGATGCCTCCTGTCTGAGTGATGTCATAATAAATCGTACCATCACCCAGAGGCACGTCTAAATCATCTGAATCATCATCCTCCTCATCGCCACATGGCCCAAAGCACTGTGTCATGCATCCCCCACCGCTCTCCCTACTACTACACCTACTACCCTGTCGTGTTGAGCTCGTACGCTGGCCACTCGTAGCTGGGGACTGCACGGGACTACGCTGACCACTCGTAGCTGGAGAACCGAGTCTCGACGGCTGGGGAGTACGTCGACGGCTCGCCGAGACAAAAGGACCTCCTGACGGCATGGGGGAAGGGGCATAAGACAGGATGGCAGAAGGGACATAAGACGGCATGGGGGAAGGGGCATAAGACGGTACGGGGGAAGGGGCATAAGACGGCTGTGCTGACTCCACTGGGGTGATCTCAGGCGGTGTGGGGTGGCTTGGAGTCTATAGTACCGACTCCTGGGGAGTGTTTAGAGTACCCGTCATATACCCGTATAACTCCGCAGGACTAGGAGGGTGCCCTAAAAGGTTATATAAGTCCTTTCAAATAGATTCCTGGGGATCAGGTGAGCTAGAAGCACTTCCTGGCCACATGTTGAACTGGAAAAAAGGAAAAAAATCTATTACTGATGGGCTGAGAAGAAAGGGGAAGAAAAAAGAGGCTTACTGTCAGAGCGCGTCTATAGACCCGTCTGATTTGCGCGTCTATAGACGCGTCTAACAGAGCGTATAACAGTACGTTTAAACGTGCGTCTAACAGTGCGTTTAAAAAGGCGTCTAACAGGGCATCTATATGAGCGTTTAACAGTGCGTCTATGTGAGCGTTTAATAATGCGTCTGTGTGAGCGTCTATATGTGTCTGCAACAAACCAGACGCGCGGATAGACGTGCCTGTAGATGCGCTTTTAGACGCATCCTAAGACGTGCCTATAGACGCACTCCGACAGGCGAGATTTCTAAAAAGTCGAAAAGGATGTTGCGCCCGACAAAAGAACGTGACGCTCATACCTAGATCTTGCGTTTCCTAGATGCGAGAAAGTACAAAACTGGAGAGAGCAAACTTCCAAACAAGAACAACTTCAAAAGGACTTACTTGCATAAAGGTCTGGAAGGTTCTTCTTTCTTTTCCAAACTTGTTTCTTCTCCTTGTTCGTACTCCTCCTCTCCTTTAGGCTTGGAAGTAAGTGTAGGTACGGTCTCTTTCTCTTGAGTGAAAGCTTGGAAGTGTGTATGGGAGGCTCTCTCTTAAGCTTCGAATCTATGGAACTGCTAATAAAGAAGGAAGGAAGCCGCTCGCGAAGTTTAAGTAATGTAAAGAAAAGCAAAGCGAGTGGCTCGCCGAAAAGCAGGTTTAAAAGCCACGTCTATTAGCACGTCTATAGGCGCGTCTAAATACACAGAGTAGACGTGCATCTAGACGCGCCGTTCGACACGATGTTAGACGCTACTATAGACGCGGCGATAGATGCGACACATAGTTTAAATTAAGTATTTGAAGAAGAGCAAATTTGGTGGGTTGTTTGTTTGTAGGATGTCTCCATCTTCAACAAGTAGCTCCAGTGAGGATGAATCCCTCCGTATACACCATCGCAAAATGTGGTTGGAGCAAAAAATCAAATGTCTGTGTGATCGATGTCGAGGAAACATGTATCGTGCACGCAGGATTACACTCAATCATATCTCAAAGTATGGAGAATGGGATGTGACCGTAAACAGGGTAAGGGTTTGTAAGTTAAGGTTGATTGAGATACCTATGGGTGTTCATATATTTGAGTTATGATCCCATTTTAATTTGATACAGGATGCAGTGCCACACCCACACATGTTACCCTATGCCCATCGTGAGGAGGCGAAGCATCGGCGATATGAGGTGGGATCTTCAGGAGGGACCGTTACGGATGCATGGAGTGATGGTGATAGTAGCCCTCCCCCATTACCTCATGAAAACGTGGAGGAGGAGGTGTTTGATGATATGGTGCGGGATTTATATGTCCATCAAGGGAGGGATAATAGTATGGAGCAGGATGATCTTTTTACCGCAACATCGACTCCACTGTTTGAGGGGTGCACATTCTCTGTTCTACGTGCCTCCCTTGAGTTACTAAACTTGCAAACCATCTATGGATGGAGCAATGCAAGTTTGAATGCATTACTCAAGTAAGCTTTAAAGTCGATTTTGCAAACATGGTGAATTATGCGAGTGGGTCAATTACTCAAATGCTTTTCCTCATTTATGGTCTTCACGTGCAGGCTATTGTGTAAAATGCTTCCAAGGGAGAATAAATTACTGACCTCAAGAGATATGGCAAGGCAACATGTGACCGCATGAGCAAGGTCGATATATAGAATGTTATGCATAAGTTAGGAGCTTTTTATAATTTAGATTGCTTATTTAATTGATTTTTTCTTGGTGTAGTGCACTATGTTCAATGATATATGGTGTGAGGGCAAGCATTTTCGAACACAACGGATTGATGATAAGAGAAACACACAAGATTGCAGCGTCATTGCTAGCTTTGAGGGAGCCAATGGAGCCATGGATGATTATTGTGGCATAATCCAAGATATCATTATGCTTGAATTTCGACGCTTCTTTGTGTATGTTTTGGATGTAAAGTGGTTTAAGGACGTGGTGGAAAGAGGCCCTAATGCAACAATCAAACGCCATGCAAGTGGCTTTGTAACTATTGACTCCACAAAGTTTTGGCAAAGTAGGAAGGACACACTAGTACTACCGCAACAATGTGAACAGGTACTGTGCACACACATAAAAATACTCGCTTTTAAATATTTGATGCAAGAAACGTAACATGATTGTATTTGTGTTTGAATTAGGTTG
Organism: Dipteris shenzhenensis; assembly: GCF_047967505.1. Classification (NCBI taxonomy): domain Eukaryota; kingdom Viridiplantae; phylum Streptophyta; class Polypodiopsida; order Gleicheniales; family Dipteridaceae; genus Dipteris; species Dipteris shenzhenensis. The sequence goes on along the minus strand of NC_141623.1, from coordinate 42,790,842 downwards.
TCTATCAACCAATGGTGGATAATAATAGATGGTGGCATGTCATACCTATTATGCCACGTTCCAAAGTGATGTATAGTACGTATGGAGGATGATCATGGCCATGGACATGATGATGACCGTGATACAAGAGAGGAGGATGATCATGAGATAGGAGATATAGATATTGAGGCCATTACCCATGAGGACGAGCCTACCATTGGAGATGCTAATTTCGATGAGCACATGAGTGGCACAACTAGTAGTGGGTTGAATGTATTTGTAGATCTAAACACTTGTTTGGATTTTGAAGTAGATAGTTTGGCAAGGGTTGATCTGATTGAGGATGAGATTGAACCGTAGCCCCACAATTGATATTGGCAAAACTATTTTACATATTGTCTCATTCTCCTCATCTCACTTAATTCTTCTATATGTGGGCTTGCAAAAAATTATGTGCTTTGGTAATCATGGGCAATGTTTGGAAAGCAATGATGTACACCAAAATCTCACTTTCTGTATTCTCTGGAGTGCGTCTATTTATGCATCTAAATGCGCATCTGAGTCTCAGTGTAAACGTGCAAATACACGCGCAAATAGACGCGCTAATAAACGGGATGTTAGACGGGCCTGAATTTTCCCAGGTCAAACGCGCAAATAGACGTGGTGATTTACGTGCAAATAGACAAGTGTTTAGACGCGTATTTAGACGCGCTCGTAATTTCTCTACTAAAGCAATGCCTATAGACGCGCCCGCTATTTTGCGCGTATACCAAGCGCGTCTATAGTTGCTTTGTGTTGTTGTGTATACATCACTTTGGAACGTGGCATAATAGGTATGACATGCCACCATCTATTATTATCCACCATTGGTTGATAGACAACCTAATTCAAACACAAATACAATCATGTTACTTTTCTTGCATCAAATATTTAAAAGCAAGTATTTTTATATGTGTGCACAGTACCTGTTCACATTGTTGCGGTAGTACTAGTGTGTCCTTCCTACTTTGCCAAAACTTTGTGGAGTCAATAGTTACAAAGCCACTTGCATGGCGTTTGATTGTTGCATTAGGGCCTCTTTCCACCACGTCCTTAAACCACTTTACATCCAAAACATACACAAAGAAGCGTCGAAAGTCAAGCATAATAATATCTTGGATTATGCCACAATAATCATCCATGGCTCCATTGGCTCCCTCAAAGTTAGCAATGATGCCGCAATCTTGTGAGTTTCTCTTATCATCAATCCGTTGTGATCGAAAATGCTTGCCCTCACACCATATAGCATTGAACATATTGCACTACGCCAAGAAAAAATCAATTAAATAAGCAATCTGAATTATTGAAAGCTCCTAACTTATGCATAACATTCTATATACCGACCTTGCTCATGCATCCCCTAGCATACTCCCATTCTTCCATTGTGATATGCATCCCCTCGTCTTTCTCTGCATTCTCCATTTCATCAAGTAGCGAATCCACATGAATATCCTTTGGAAGTGCTCTTAGATACTGAGGGTATGGCACACAAGATCCGTGGTGTGTACGAAAGAGGGCCCTTTCTTCTTGTCTTCTTGCCTTTGCATCCTCGTATCTTGTCACCCATCTTTTCATCACATCACTATTAAGCATGGAAAAGAGGTTGATACTATTATGCAACTCCGTGTCTATTACTTTGTTGCGTCCTTTCCCTTGAGGCATAATAGAGGTCATCCTTAGGTCTTCATCATCTCTCCATAGTCGTGGGAGAGAGCTATCCACATCAACAAGAAACTCAGAAATATATACAAGTGACTCTTGTACCAACCAACCCTCGGCCATGCTACCTTTGGGTCTTGCATTTTGTCTCACAAAGCCCTTCAAGGTCTTCATGAAGCGCTCCAGGAAGAACAACCATCATGCATGTATAGTACCACATATAGCAATCTCATCCACCAAATGCACTATGAGATGTAGTTGGCTTGTGAGAATAGAACATGGAAATGTCTCCTCCACTAAACAAACCGCCTCCACTGACATAACTCGAGCATTCTCAAGCGTGGTGGGATCTATTTCCTTTGAGCTGACATACCTCACAAGCTCGCCCATCTTGTAAATACAATCTTTCACGTCCTTCGATGCACTATGTGAAATGCTAGTAGGTAGTATGAACTGAACCCGCGAGGAGGTGGTTGATTAGTTGCTTATAGCTATTCACTCACAAATTTGAAAGGAAAAAGATATTATGCACATAAAATACTTACTTGGAGCATCTTGTGCCAATCATGAGATTTCAAGCCATATAATTGCTCTACACCTCTTTTCTTGCTCTTTGTAAAGGCTCCCTTCAAACACCTCATGCATCCAGTGGGAGTACGAATTGTAGTAATAGCGCGCTTCACGGTCGCCATCTCTAGCTTTGATAACATCCACGGTGCACGAGGTAAAAACTTCCAGCCAATAGTTACAAACCCTTACCGGCTCATGCCAAGTGGTGGAGGAGTCGTGGAACCGTCCCAAATTCTCATCCAATCTCCCGCGGTGAGTGATTGTGGGAGGACTTCATTCTAAGGGGCAAGATATCTAGGATGATCAGGTGGGAGAAATCGATGGTGATTCTCATAGATGACCTTATTCAATGCGTCTGCCTGTGAGGCAACTAGCGAAGGACCACAAATAGGACATGCATGGTAACCCGATGTAGTGAGACCTGAACAATAGATGCAATTAAGAGTGGAAGGTGGGTTTAGGGTGCCACATCCTTTGCCTATTCATAATTAAAAATGCAATGCTTACCTGAACACTCGCCATAGCCTGGGAAGTCATGCATCGTCCACATAAGGACTTCTTTGCAGTTGAAGTCTCGTGACGAGGGAGGCCTACTCACATCATGCACCTCGATACCTCTCCAAAGTATCTCTAGCTCATCAATCAAAGGCTCCAAATAAACATCAGGGTTTTTGACTTTATGTTTCCCTGGAATTAGAAGGGACAGCATGACGTGTCCTTTCTTAATAGCCATAGAGGGTGGAAGATTTTAATTCACCAATACCACTGGCCATACACTGTAAGACGTGCTTTTGAGACCAAATGGGTTCACACCGTCCATACCCAATCCAAGTCTCAAGCTCCTAGGTTCTTCCTTGAAGCTTGGCCATGTGTCTTCAATATGCTTCCACGCAGGAGAGTCCGCAGGAGTTCTCCACTTGCCATCGGTTGATCGATGGGAGGAATGCCATGATATGAGGTCTGCAATAGATTTGCACTTGAACATATGTTGGATGCGAGGGATTATGGGAAAATGTGGCAATACCTTACGAGGCACGTCCAAGGTTTTGAGATCTGCTCTATATCTTGCCTCTCCACAAGTAGGACACTCTCTTGCATCCTTATGTAGTCCACAAAACAAAACGCAATCGTTGACGCATGCATGGATGCGCTTGTAATCTAATTTTCCAAGAGAGGTCACATGTTACCTTGCCATATCTCTTGAGGTCGGTAGTTTATTCTCCCTTGGAAGCATTTTACACAATAGCCTGCACGTGAAGACCATAAATGAGGAAAAGCATTCGAGTAATTCACCCACTAGCATAATTCACCATGTTTGCAAAATCGACTTTAAAGCTTACTTGAGTAATGCATTCAAACTTGCATTGCTCCATCCATAGATGGTTTGCAAGTTTTACGACTCAAGGGAGGCACGTAGAACAGAGAATGTACACCCCTCAAACAGTGGAGTCGATGCTGCAGTAAAAAGATAATCTTGCTCCATGCTATTATCCCTCCCTTGATGGACATATAAATCCCGCACCATATCATCAAACACCTCCTCCTCCACGGCTTCATGAGGTAATGGCGGAGGGCTACTATCACCATCACTCCATGCATCCGTAACGGTCCCTCCTAAAGATCCCACCTCATATCGCTGACGCTTCACCTCCTCACGACGAGCATAGGGTAACATATGCGGGTGTGGCACCGCATCCTGTATCAAATTAAAACGGGATCATAACTCAAACATATGAACACCCATAGGTATCTCAATCAACCTTAACTTACAAACCCTTACCCTGTTTACGGTCACATCCCATCCTCCATGCTTTGAGATATGATTGAGTGTAATCCTACGTCCACGATACATGTTTCCTCGACATCGATCACACAGACATTTGACTTTTTGCTCCAACCACATTTCGCGATGGTGGATACAGAGGGATTCATCCTCACTGGAGCTACTTGTTGAAGATGAAGACATCCTACAAACAAACAACCCATCAAATTCACCCTTCTTCAAATGTTTAATTTAAACTCTGTGGCACGTCTAAAGGCGCGTCTAAAAGCGCGTCTAAAATCGCATCTAAAGGCGCATCTAAAAGCGCATCTACTCTGTGTATTTAGACGCGCCTATAGATGCACTATTAGACGCGACTATAGACACGGCTTTTAAACCTGCTTGTTAGCGCGCCGCTCGCTTTGCTTTTCTTCACATTACTTATACTTCGCGCGGCTTGCTTCCTTCCTTATTAGCAGATCCATAGTTTCGACGCTTAAGAGGAAGGCTCCCATACTTACTTCCAAGCTTACACTCAAAACACCTATTTCATTAATTTTGGACTCTTGCACTGTCCAAATTCATTTTGTGAGATAATTCTGGATAAAACATTTCAAAAAAAGAGGCTCTTATAAAACAAAACATTGAGTCAAAAAGGAAGATTTAAAAAAATCAAATTAGAACAAATGACGTGAGATGTTAAAAATAGAGTACATCACATTGTTAAAAGAGACAAAAAAGTAAGATTTTAAAAAATCAAATTAGAAAAAATGGCGTGACATGTTATGAAAACTAGAGTACATTTCAAAAAGAGCACATCACATTTGTAAAGAAGTAGATCATATTACTCAAAGCCATATGGTGTCAAAAAACACCTTAATACAGTCTCTCTTAGCATCATCTTAACATCACATTTGTACAAGAAGTAGATCATATTACTCAAAGCCATATGGTGTCAAAAAACACCTTAATACAAAGCCATATGGTGTCAAAAAACACCTTAATACACCTTAATACAAAGCCATATGGTGTCAAAAAACACCTTAATACAGTCTCTCTTATCTAAGTCTAGAAGATCTCATCATTGGTCTCTCTTATCTTCTCAACAACCCAATCCTTCACTGCCTCCACAGCTGTATCCTCAACATAATTACATGTGAAGAAGAAGTTTAAGCAATCACAAATTGTTTCTTTATAATTTCTCTGAGAGGATCTTATTGTTCTCTCAGCATCCGCATCAAATTGCCCATGACGAGAGCTGCGATAACGCAGGTTACTTAAGAAGTCTAATAGATCTTGTCGTGCTTTTATCATACGTCTTAGAAGTCTTTCACTGTCTGCTATCTTGAGAGTCTCCTCCCTCTCTACGTGCCTTTGTGCAGTAAATTCCTCTCTCTCCATGTGTGTCAAAGGAGAACCTTGTCGAATTCTGGCCTCTCTCTGTGCTCCTTGGTCAGCAATCCATTCTTTGAGATTGTTAATTCCGAACTCCACGTCTTCGACAATGCCAAGGACATCCATGGGTGGGGAGATGATAAAGAAAGGGAGATGGACTACGATGCAAGAAAGAAGAGAGTGTCTGCGGAAGAACTAGGATAGAAGAATACTTGGTTATCAAGATGGATGAAAGAAGACTCTAAGAGTGTTTGCGGAAGGACTAGGATAGAAGAATACAAGAAGAATACAAGTTAATGAGAAGCACTAGGATGCAAGAAAGAAGAGAGTGTCTGCGGAAGAACTAGGATAGAAGAATACTTGGTTATCAGGATGGATGAAAGAAGACTCTGAGAGTGTTTGCGGAAGGACTAGGATAGAAGAATACAAGAAGAATACAAGTTAATGAGAAGCACTAGGATGGATGAAAGAAGAGAGTTTTTGTGGAAGAACTAGGATAGAAGAATACTTGGTTATCAGGATGGATGAAAGAAGACTCTGAGAGTGTTTGCGGAAGGACTAGGATAGAAGAATACAAGTTACTCAGAAGGACTAAGATGTAAGAAATAAGAGAGTGTTTGTGGAAGGAATAGGATGGAAGAATACAAGTGCATTAAGGCACGATGTGTTCACTACGATAAGGATAAGGGTTGGAATAAAGTGAGTGGCACGATGTGTTCACTATGATACAGGTTGGAATAAAGCGAGTGGAGATTGAATGCTCTACTTTAAGTGAGTGGAGATGATAAGGATAAGGGTTGGAATAAAGTGAGAGAAGCATTGCGAATGTTCTACTTTAAGTGAGTGGAGACTGTCCAACTAAATAAAATTCTCATCACACAAGGATTTATTTCCAAATAATCACATCATCACACATTCATATCATAAAATTGTGTGCATGAAGAAATATATTACAAATATTACATCATCACATATTCATATCAAAATTCTCATCACACAAGGATTTATTTTCAAATAATCACATCATCACACATTCATATCATAAAATTGTGTGCATGAAATAAATATATTACAAATATTACATCATCACATATTCATATCAGAATTCTCATCACACAAGGATTTATTTCCAAATAATCACATCATTACACATTCATATCATAAAATTGTGTGCATAAAGAAATTATATAAATATCATGATTATGCCACTTAAGTAATAAGTCACAAATTGGTGTATAATCAACAAAAACTACAAACACAACATCATACATGCATCACAACTCTTGTGATGCTTCTAGTGGAGACTCTGGCAACTCTTCGAATGCTTCCAATGGAGGCTGTGGTGCTGTAGATGTACACTCGGTCTCTACTTCTTTTGTAGTATCTAGTGCTTTTAGAGTAGACTCAGTATCCTCTTCCTTAAATGCAAGCGGAGGCGGTGGCAACTCTTCTGATGCTTCCAGTGGAGGCTGTGGTGCTGTAGGTGTACATTGGGTCTCTACTTCTTCTGTAGTATGCAGTGCTTTCATAGTAGACTCAGTCTCCTCTTCCTTAAAGGGAAGCTCTGGTATTGCTTCAGTTGCACGTTGTATTCTAATGGCAGCAATTAGGTCTCGAATGATTTCAGCCCTAAACAATTGTATATCCTCCTCTGAATATTTGAGCTCCAAAGAGTCTTCCGATGAGATCTATGGCTTAAGTGAGAAAATTTATTTGAAAATCAATGCAGTTGTAGGCAACTCTCCACCCACAACTATGCCCATCTTCCTGCTCTACTACTAAATGCTTTTGGAAGTCTACCGAGTCTTTGTACTGTCCTGTTTCTCTGATAGCAGATACCAACTTCTCAATCGACCTGCTCATCGTGACATATTAAAAAAACTTAGTGTATCTATCACATAAGGTACATAATATAGAAGTAACAACAGATTAATAGAATACTTACGTTTGCACTGAGCCATGAAAGCCTGCAATCGAGTTAACAAACCAACAATAGTTGTCTTCAAGGTTCCAAACCACCAGACTCCAATGTTCCCTACACGAATAATTAAGAACCATTATTATTTAACACAATGTTGCCAGTATAAGATGAAAATAAAGGTTGCCATGATACTTACATCTCATGATATGCCATAAATAGGACTCGCACGCCATGTAAATGTAAAGGCTGTAATAATTTACAAACATCGGCTATTGTCTTTCTGCTATCGCTAAGTATAGGAGAAAGGAGGGAATCCAACATATACGCACGATTTTGTACGACTCTACCAAATCGTGAGATAACTATACTGCACCAACAAATAAATGAATATTAGCTTATTAGATTTAATCAAAATAAATGAATATTAGCTTATTAGCTTATTAGATTAAATCAAAATATTGAATTATCAAGTAGAGAAAAAGTTTGTATCGAACCTGAGAATGGCCATCATAACGTTGTTATTGACCTCATTTGAAGCTCTAGAGAGAATTGAAATCTCTTCTCCCCCAAATTCAAGATACTGAGGTCTATGTTGAATCATAACCCTAACATTAAAAGAGCTTCCCAATTCTTTTAATGAAGCCATGTTTGTAGAGTTGAGGTCATCTATCCTCTTTGACTCTTTGATGGCATTCATTTCGCAATCAATGATTGCTCGAATGGTACATGTTATAAATGCATAGAGATGCAAATCCGTATATGTTGATAGTATGGTGTCATTTTGCATCTCAAAAATTTGACCAAGTACCAAAAAGCAATTGTAGCCCACCCTCCATCCACAATTATAGATGTGGCTATTATCTTGATGTGATACCTGACATGTTATATACTCTATTTGTTGTGCCAAGTCACATTGCCGCATTACTATGTCGATAGCATCTACTAATTTTCGAGCTGATCTGCATATCAAAACATATAACAACAGTGAATATGTGCATTGCATATCAATCTACATGTCAAGAAGTGACAACAAGTGTAGTCTATACTTACTCTAACACATTGCCATGGACGGATGTCATTGAGTTTGCAAAGAAGCTCTTCTTCGCAAGGATGTCCACGACTACCAGACTCCAATGTGAGCTGCATTATCAATAAAGAATAATTACTGTGTTTGAGACAATTCTAGCAATGCAATAGAAAAAACAAGTAGGGTTTGATGCTTACTTCTCATAATATGCTGTAAAAATAACTCGTGCGTCATTCATAGGAATGTGCTTCAACCACTTGCAAACATTCTCTATGGTTTCTTCTTTGTTGCTAAGCACTTCCGAAATACGAGGATCGAGCATATATGAAACGCTTTGTATATTTTGCGGAAAATTTGCTATAACATTACTATATTTAAAAAAAAAGTATTAGCTTCTTGGGTTTAATCAAAATAAGCAAAGTATAAAGCCAAGGAAAAGGCTGCATCAAACCTGAGGATGGTTGTAATGACTTTGACATTAACCTCATTCTTAGGATTCAAGAGGATTGAAATCTCTTCTTCACCAAATTCAAAAAAATGAGGTTGTTGTCGAATTAACAACATAGCAGTGAATGAACTTCCAATCTGCTCCAATAGATTCATATTTTTATGACTCATCTTATTGAGGGAGTAGTCTACATCATATTCTTCTTCACTTGCTATGTCCTCCACATCCTCCTTCTGCCATAAAAATATAAAAAAGTTATGCGATGTACACATCCCAAATAAAGGCTTAAACAAGCAGATAAGGTTTCATACATGCTTTCATTAGTGTAAGTCTCTCCTCTGCTTGGAGCAAAAATTTAAAAAGGTTTCATACACGCTTTCATTAGAGTGAGTCTCTCCTTCTCTTGGATGAAAAATTTAAAAAGTTATGAGATTTACACATCCCAAATAAAAATAATGGTTTAAATAATCATAGAAGTATAAAGATAGCATGCTTTCATTAGACAAGTTATGAGATTTACACATCCCAAATAAAATTAATGGTTTAAATAATTATAAAAGTATAAAGATAGCATGCTTTCATTAAACTCATTCTCTTCTCCTTTTGGAAGAAAATATAAAAAAGTTATGAGATTTATACATCCCAATTAAAGGCTGGAACAAGTATACAAGTATAAAGATAAGGTTTTATACATGCTGCAATGTAGTCATATTTTCACGTTGTTTCCCAATGGTAGTAATTAGATGCTGAATACTCTCAGCCCAAAATGCTAGCAGATCAGTTTCTGTATATGATTCCATTTTGACTGGTAACTCCAAATCAAAAATCTCTCTAAGAAACAACATGCAGTTGTAGGCGACTCTCCACCCACAGCTGTGTCCATCTTTTTGCTCCACTGGCAGACGTCTTTTGAATTCTACTTGATCTTGTTGCTCCGTGGTTGTTCTGATAGCAGATACTAGCCGATATATGCAGCACTGTCCAGCATGACATATGAAATATATTAATATGTCATGATCATAAGATACAAAATAAGAAAGTATCAAAAATATTAAGAGAATAATTACCTTGGGGAGTTGGCATGATAGCCTTCTATTGAATTCACAAACCATAAATGGTTGAGTTCAAGGTCCCAGAAGATCAGACTCCAATGTGAGCTACACGACCAGAATAAAAATGATTATTGTTTTACACAAACTTGCCAAAGAAATAGTAAAAATAAGGTTAGAGTTGATACTTACGCCTCATGATAAGGCATTAAGATGACTCGCACCCCATCTAAATTCAAAGGGCTTAACCAGGTACAAACATCTTCTATAGTCTTTTGAGGAGAGATAAGAATAGAAGAAAGGAGAGCATCGAGCATGTAGAGACAATGCTGCACCGTACTAGGAAGTTGAGAAATAACTACACTGCACCAAGAAATAAACAAACATTAGCTCATAGAATTGATTTGCATTCTGCACTAGGAAACTGATATATAACTTAACTGTGAATAAATAAACAAATGTTAGCTTATTGAAGTAGCAATAAATAAATAAACATTACCTGAGAATGGCCAAGATAACATTGTCATTAACCTCTTTTAAAGGATTGGAGAGGATTGAAACCTCCTCTCTACCAAAGCTTAAATACTGAGGTTCTCGTTTCAAAACGATCTTAACTTGAAATGAGCTCTCCATTTTATCTAATGCAGCTAAATTTGATTTTTCAATCAAATTTAGAGGTGGTTGCATTGTTGAAGTAGAAGGGAGTGCCTCCGTATTGACTTCATCCATTTCTTCTCCCTTTATTGCCTGTAAACAAATATGAGAGATTAGATTCTTTATCTTTAAATTTAAATCTTATTTAAAAAATTGTATTTAGTTGAGAAATAGAGAGTTCATACCGCTAAGTATTGTCGTAGTGGCCTTTTTTCATAACCCTGCGAGCCATAATTATCAAAGAGGGCATCATCATATTTGTCTTCATCCACCAACCTCTCTGTGAATGGGTCATGTAAGTCCATCTTTTCATCATCAACAACTGGGACATTATGATCTTCAAGGTAATCATCCATGTCATCGGTGTCCTTGTGGTCTATATCTTTTTCATAGCCTGTGGTTAGATCTGTTTGAAGCTGGAAATAGGCCATGAAATGCTTATTTTCAATAATATTGGTGGAGTTGCCTTTTCTTAGGAGATCCTCAAATAAATATCCCATCCTGCACAAGGTGACCTCCCAACCTGCCGGCAGCAAATTCTCCATCATGGTAAGCAAGAGACTCCCACTTTTTGCAGGACTTCCATAGTTGTTTTTTTGATAATGTATGGACCTGGGAATATCTTGCTCTTCTAGCATCAATCTCAAATTATTTGAATTCCCTCTTATGTTCTTTTGTAAGGAGTGATCAGGGTTGGGACTCCGCATACACAGAAAGAATGATTCAAGAGTTTGAATCGCTATGCCACATTCTCTCTTGCCTCTCTTTGCTGCATAAACACCACTATAGATCTTCAAATCTGATGAATATGCTCGCTCTAGAGTAACCTGCATGGCTTCTTTGTCTTTTTTATCAAAAATATGACAATGTTACAAATCGCCACTTTGCTAATGGTGGTATATACTATTCTATCAATGAAGTTATGGATATCATCGCTAGAAACTTCATTGATAAAGAATAGTTGTGGCTTATCCCATGCTGACTCATTCTTAAAGAAGTCATCTTCTGAGACTCCCCTAAAGTTGACAAGCTTTCCAGACTCTGCCATAACCTCTACATTGAATTGAAAGCTTTGGTGCATATTTGTCGGCATTCTTATCTCGCTGATTAATCTTTCCACATATGCAACCACCTGTTGTGGGATCTCTTTTCTCATATAAGAGGTTACTATTTCCGACCCATCTTCATCCTTTTTAATCCACCTGTTTGCCCATAGCTTTACCTTGGGTGTTGACAAAGAAGCTATATGCTTCACCACATTATAGTCAATGTTACAATGAGTAAGTGGAATTTGTTTCTCTGACAGCAAATACTTGATGGCACTATGCACTGCATCACGCCTCACCTCTGTACATTGATGCATTCTTCCATGCAGTGGTCTTTGTCTTTTTTTCCAAAAAACCATTCTTTCTTTAACATTTTTTGTGCTGCCATGGATGCATACTTATCAGGTAAGTACTTTACAGGCCTCCACATCCTTGCCGTCAACTCCTTCTTATCCATTACCTTTGACTTGCCGGAGATAAACAAAGGAGCTTCATAGGTCATCTGTCCACGCTCACAAGCAATGCACGTTTCAAGCATCTCATTGAACACTTCAACAGGACGAAATATAATAGAAGTGTAGTCGGCATATCTGTCCCTCACCACCTTGAGGCTTGTCATACTTTCTTCCTGCTCTTGGGTTCCCCTAGGCACAACTGCACTCAAAGAAGTATAAAAGTTTGTGAGTGTGTCGGCGTCTGCTTTTGTGACCTTTCGCTTCAAATCGGGATTTGGAGAACCAAATGTTGTCCATATCACCCTTGCCTTCTGTAAGACCTCTGATGTTGAGGATATCTTACGCTTTCCATGGACATAATGATTAAGTCTTTCGGACTCAATCAAATACTTAATCTCATGCTTGAATATACAGATCATTGCAGGATAATAATGGAATGAGCTTATCTTTACAAATTGTTTTGGAGTGAGTCTTTTGCCCTCCTTTGCTTCCCTTGCGATTTGATTACAAGCATAAGCCCAATGTTGACCATCAATGGGCTGGAATCTGCAATGAAGGAGAAATTCCTTCTTGACTTCCTTTAGCATATTCTCTCCTTGTGCCTCTTCGCCTTGTTCATGTGGAATATTTTTTAGAGTGTTTTTAAAGAATTGACTGAAGATCTCCTCGAAATGTGTAGGCCCTGTAAATGTTATTTGATCCAGAAAACTATTTTTGGTTGGACAAAACATTATTGGGCGCAAGACCACATTACTTGCCACAGGTTTCTTACCATCTCTCAAAGCCTCCTATATTTGCATTGCATAGGATATATCAAGGCTTCGGCTATTAGTAAATAGAGCTGCAGCTTCCACATCTTTGGCATTCACAAACCACGTCCTTTGACCGTAGATATATCCCACATCATCATCTCTCTTAATCTCTCTCTCTCTCTCTTTGACAACTCTTAAGTATTTTTCTCTCTATCCTCATCCCACTTATTCTCTCTCTCCCTCTCCCTCCCTCTAGCACAGAAGTTTCATTCCTCTCTCTCTCTCTCTCTCTCTCTCTCCCTCTCTCTCTTTCTCTCTCTCTCTCTCTCTCTCTCTCTCTCCCTAAGTCTCCCTCTTCTCTTCTCTCTCTCTCTCTCTTTTCCTCTCTCCTCTCGCCACGTTTCATTCCCATAAACATCTCTCTCTCTCTCTCCCTCTCTCTCTTTCTCTCTCTCCCTCTCTCTCTTTCTCTCTCCCTCTCTCTCCCTACTCTCTCCCTCCCTCAAGTAGCCACGGCCCCCAAGAGACCCGCTTCTCTCTCTTAATCTCTCTCCCCCTCTCTCCTCTCTCTTTACCCTCTCTTAATCTCTCTCCCCCTCTCTCCTCTCTCTTTACCCGCTTCTCTCTCTTAATCTCTCTCCACCTCTCTCCTCTCTCTTTCTTTCCCTCCCTACTCTTCTCTCTCATTTAAGGAGCCCCTCTTCTCTGTGTGAATCTCTCTCTCTCTCTCCCTCTCTCCCTCTCATTTAAGGAGCCCCTCTTCTCTCTCTTAATTTCTCTCTTTCCCTCCCTCCCTATTCTCCCATTTCTCAAATTTACAAACTCAAATATAAATAAAAAACTAATTAAAATAGAACTCAAAAACTCAAATAAGAAACTAATTTAAAAAGAATTGTAATGCCTTCTAAAAGACCACCCTCCTCAAAAACTTTAAGAATAAACTAATTGAAAAAGAATTATAAGTAAAGAAAAAGAATTACAATACGAATTTTAAGAAATAGAACTCAAAACCTTAACAAGAAACTAATTGAAAAGAATTGTAAGTAAAGAAATAGAATTACAAGATGAATAAAAAAGAATGCAAGTACCTGGAAAAAGTGAAAAAAGTAAGGCTCGGCTTATCCTTTCTCTTCCGCTCTTGGTTGCTTCAATGAAATGAGGAGAGAGTTAAAACTAGTCCACTCCTACGCATAAATTTGAATTTTCAAAAAAGAGAGGGAAATTTGAATTCAAATTTGTGTTCAACATTCTTCTTATACTTTCTTCTCATACGTTCCTTTTGAATTCAAATTTATGTTCAACATTCTTCTTGATACTTTCTTCAACATTCTTCTCGATTCTCGTAAGTCCTTTTCATTCTCGTAAGTCCTTTTCATTCTTCTCGTAAGTCAAATCTTATTTTTTGTTCTTGCTCGTGATAGTAAGTCAAATCCTCCTCTCCCATCTCTCTCCTTCTGCTCCCTCCTCTCCTCTCCCTCTCTCTCTCTCCTCTCTCTCCTTCCTCTCCTCTCCCTCCCTCCATCCATCCCTCGACCCAACCCTCTCCTCCAGCCTCCTTCCCTCCCCTCCCTCCGCCGCCAAAACTCCTCCCTCGATCCCTCCCTTCCCCTCGCCCCCCCTCCTTCCCCAAAATCCCCCTCCCCCTCCCCCCTCCCCTCCCGCTACCCTTCCCCCTCTCCCGTCGCCTAACCTCTTCCTTCCCTAACCCTTTTTCCCCCTACCCCCTTTTAACCTTCCCCCCTTTTCCCCACCCCCCTTGGCGACCCTCCCAACCCTTCCACCCTCTTCCCCACTCTCCCTTTGGCCCCCTCTCAACCCTCCCTCCGTCCTTGGTGACACCCCCCCTTCACCCGTGCTGGCGGCCACGGCCACCAGCCCCCCCTCTCTCAACCCCCCCCTCCTTCACTCTTTCCCACCCCCCCTCCTCTCACCCATCCCCCCCCTCTTCACCCTCCCTCCTCTCACCCATCCCCCCCCCCTCTTCACCCTCCCTGGGCTAGCGGCCGCGGTCGCTAGCCCCCCCCCCTCCTCTCACCCAGCCCCCCCCCCCTTCTTTACCCTCCTGCCCCTTCGCAACCCCTCCCTGCCGCCAGCCCCCCCCCTCCTCTCACCCATCCCCCCCCTCTTCACCCTCCCTAGGCTGGCGGCCGCGGCCGCCAGCCCCCCCCCTCCTCTCACCCAGCCCCCCCTTCGCAGCCCCTCCCCCCCCCCTTTGCAACCCCTCCCCCTCCCTGGGTTGGCGGCCGCGGCCGCCAGCCCCCCCCCTCTTTACCCCCCCCTCCCCCCCTCAGCCGCTCGCCCACCCTCCCCCCCCCTTCGCAACCCCTCCCCCTCCCTAGGCTGGCGGCCGCGGCCGCCAGCCCCCCCCCTCCTCTCACCCAGCCCCCCCCCCTCTTTACCCTCCCCCCCTTCGCAACCTTGGGCTAGTGGCCGCGGTCGCCAGCCCCCCCCTCTTTACCCCCCCTCCCCCCCTCAGCCGCTCCTCCACCCTCCCCCCCCCCCTTCGCAACCCCTCCCCCTCCCTAGGCTGGCGGCTGCGGCCGCCAGCCCCCCCCCTCCTCTCACCTAGCCCCCCCCCCCTCTTTACCCTCCCCCCCCTTCGCAACCCTGGGCTGGCGGCCGCAGCCGCCAGCCCCCCCCTCCTCTCATTCGCAACCCCTCCCCCCCAACCCCCCCTTCGCAACCCCTCCCCCTCCCTGGGCTGGCGGCCGTGGCCGCCAGCCCCCCCCTCTTCACCCTCCCCCCCCCTCAGCCGCTCCCCCACCCTTCGCAACCCCTCCCCCTCCTCTCACCCAGCCCCCCCCCCTCCTCTCACCCAACCCCCCCTCCGCAACCCCTCCCTGGGGCTGGCGGTCGTGGCTGCCAGCCCCCCCCCCTCCTCTCACCCATCCCCCCCCCTCTTCACCCTCCCTGGGCTGGCGGCCATGGCCGCTCGCCCCCCCCCCCTCCTCTCATCCAGCCCCCCCTCTTCACCCTCCCCCCCCCCCTTCGCAACCCACCCATCCCCCCCCCCTTCACCCTCCCTGGGCTGGCGGCCGCGGCCGCCAGCCCCCCCCTCCTCCTCTCACCCAACACCCCCCTCTTCACCCTCCCCCCGCCCTTCGCAACCCCTCCCTCTCCTTGGGCTGGCGGCCGCGGCCGCCAGCCCCCCCCCTCTTCACCGTCCCCCCCCTCAGCCGCTCCCCCACCCTCCTGGCCTGGCGGCCGCGGCCGCCAGCCCCCCCTCTTCAACCCCCCCCTCCCCCCCTCAGCCGTGCCCCCACCCTCCCCCCCCCTTCGGTACCCGCCAGCCCCCGCCCCTCTTCATCCTCGCCCCCCTTCGCAACCCCTCCCCCTCCCTGGGCTGGCGACTGCGGCCGCCAGCCCCCCCCTCTTCACCCTCCCCCCCCCTCCCCCCCTCAGCGGCGCCCCCCCCTCCCCCTCTCAGCCGCGCCCCCCCTCCCCCCCCAGCCGCGCCCTCCCCCTCCCCCTCTCAGCCGCTCCCCCCTCCTCTCAGCCGCCCGCCCCACCCCCCTCTCAGCTGCCAGCCCCCCTCCCACCCGCTTCCCTCCCACCCGCCGCGCCAGCCTCCCCTCCCACCCCCTTCCCTCGCACCCACCTCCCTCTTCGCCCCTTCCTCCCCTCCCTTCCTCCTCCCTCCCCTCCCACCCTCTTCCTCCCCTCCCTTCCTCCTCCCTCCCCTCCCTCCCCTCCCCTGAACCTTTCTCTCTCTAGTTTCTCTCTCTTCAAACTTTAAAAAAGAAACTAGAAAAAAAAGTTTGCAAGTACCTGGAAACAGTTTGTAAGTTTGCTCTTTCTTGCTTTCTTGCTCTTCCTTCCTTGCTCTCTTGATCGTCCTTGCTTTCTTGCTTCAGTGAATGAAATGAGGGGAGAATGAATGAAGAAGGAAGACTATATATAAGAAAAATTAGGTTTTCCTCCTCCTCTCCTATTGGCTTTCCATTCCTCCCCTCTCTCCTATTGGCTTTTCATTTATCTCCTCTCCCATTGGCTCCCATTACTCCCCCTCTCCTATTGAACCCCCATCCCTCATCCATTAGCCCTCCTCCCATCCATCCATTTCTTCTTCCTCCCCATTGCCACCACTCCCATCCCACATTTCCGCCACGTCCCATACTCCTCCCATTTCCCAAAATCCCATATTTCCCCATCTCACCCTCCTCTTTTTCATCCCCTATTAACTTCCTCACTCATTTCACTCCCTTATTAGCCTACTCCCCTATTACCTTCCCCTCTCCCATTCCATTCTTCCCTCCCCACTCTCACTTCCACTTCCCATTACTCACTTGCCATTTAAAAACTATTAATATATTATTATACTATTTTTTATACTTATTATCATACACCCTTATTACTTCCCTATCCTATTCCACTCCTCCCTCCTCATTCCCACTTCCACTTCCCATTACTCACTTGCTATACACATTTGCAAACTATTAATATATTATTATATGATTTTTTATACTATTTGTAAACTTACATATGGGCAAAATCACAGGTGTCAAAGCGATCCTATTGTGGTCATACAACAACTGTGCTTTTATTCAAGGGCATATTTATCCTCATCAACAAGCTTATTTACTCAAGGTATGAAGTGCATAATTTGTGCACTAGGTGTTTACTTTGTGCCAAAATTGTTTGCCACACACACAGACACATATACATATACCGAGAATTTTCTAATATTATCGCATCTACATTTCTCCAATGGGCACAAAACTTTGTACACTCCTCAACCTAGGTCTTATTGACTTGCATACAAAGTGGTGCACCCATCTCATAAGTACTTGTTCGGATAACACACCTCCTATGTATTTTATGACGATTGTGCATAACACTAGCAACAAAATGGTGTATCATGTGAGACAGACTATGCAAAGCATATCCAATGGACACAAGACTTTACACATTCCTCAACCTAGGCAGTATTGACTTGTGTGCAAAGTGGCATCCCCATCCGATAAGTACTTGTTTGAAAAATACACCTACGATCGTGTTTTTTGACGATTGTGCATGACACTAAGGCAACAATGGTGTTTTATGCTTGATCGACAATGCAAAGCATATCCGATGGGCACAATACTTTGCACACACCTTCAACTAGGTAGAATCGACTTACATGCAAAGTGGCATGCCCATCCCATAAGTGCTTGATCTATAACATACCTAGAAACGTGTTTTTTGACGGATGTGCATGACACTAGAGTAAAAATAGTATTTAATGCTCGATCGACCATGCAAAGGATATACGATGGGCACAAAACTTTTCGTACGCCTCAACCTAGGTGGTATTGAAATGTTCTCAATGAGGCACATCCATCCGATAAGTACTTGGTCAGATAACACACCTAATGGCGTGTTTTTTTGCGAATGTGCATGTCATTAGGAAAAAAATGATGTATAATGCGTGATCGACCATGCAAATCATATCCGATGGTGACAATACTTTGCACGCACCTCAACATAGTTAAAATGGACTTGCGTGCAAAGTGGAGCTCCCATATGATAAATATTTATTTGAATAACACACCTATGGCTGTGTTTTTATATGGTTGTGCATGACACTAAGGCAAAAATAGTGTTATGCTTGATCGACAATGCAAAGCATATCCGATGGGCACAATACTTTGCACACACCTTCAACTAGGTGGAATTGACTTACATGCAAAGTGGCACGCCCATCGCATAAGTGCTTGATCAGATAACACACCTAGCAGCGTGTTTTTTTACGAATGTGCATGGCACTAAGGCAAAAATGGAATTTAATGCTCGATCTGTTGAGATATCAAGCTCTACCCCTGATATATCTCCTGGATGACTATCATTTATGTCATCGCCTATGTTAGTTGTACTCGTGGTGTAGTTAGACTACCACGTATGTTTTTGGTTTGGGTTCACATATGAACCACGTATTCTAGGTTTTGACATATAGGGTATTTCCCTCTTCTATTGTATTGTTGCTGTGTGCAAAAGTGAAGAAAGGCTTCACCCTCCAACCTTGTGTCCTCTCTCTTTTTGTGTGTTGTGAAGAAAGCTGAACTTGAGTCTCCTATCTCTCTCCCTCTTTCTTTACATGGTATCAGAGCCTTGTTCGTGGTAAGGAGCTCAAGAAAGCAAGCCAAGTTTGTGGTGTCCTGGTAAGAGGACCAGTGTTGCTTTCCTATTTTGAGTTTGGGAGCAAATCTCTGCAGGTAGCACAGCCAGAAGTGCAGGAGTGCACTGTTTCAGATTGAGAGGCCCTTCGCGGTGTGGCGAGAGCGCAGTATATGCAGAGCCGTTTCGAAGCCCGTTTTGGAGGCGGAAGTTCTTCGCAGGCACTCAGAAAAAGGCCCTGTTTTTGTTGTGCAACCACCGTGCGGCTAGTCGGTGGAAAGGTGCCACAGAAATTGCATCGTATGCCTATGTGCAGAGATATTGGGAGTTGCAAATTCATGCATGTTGCCTGTTGATGCAAAATCGTCACGAGGAAGTGATCGTGTGGTGAAATACCACTTTCGTCAGTGTTGCAGATCTGCCCCTGTGAGGCTTTTCGTAGAAGTTTTGCTATTTGCCCTTGTGAGGCATTTGCTGTGTTTACAGGTTGCTGTTGCAATTCGTGATTTGTAAAATGTCTAAGAATCTGTCTACCATTGTCAGTGAGAAGCTTGACAAGAACAACTTCCAAGCATGGAAGTTCAAGATGACAAACTTCCTTATGGGAAAGGGAGTTTGGGATTACATCAGTGGTGAAACTGCAGAACCAGTTTTGGGTACTGCTCCCACTCCTGCTGAATTGAAGGCCTTTAAGGAATGGCATGAAAAAGCTAGAAAATGCTTGTATTGGCTATCTGTTAGCATTTCAGATTCTATGATTGTGCATATACAGGATGTAGAGACGCCTAAGGAGGCATGGGATACATTGGTGAAGCTGTATAGCACAAATACCAAAGCACGAAAGATGCAGCTAAAGCAGGAGTTGCACAATGTGCAAAGGAAAAATCTGAATATAAATGAGTATTCCTTGAAGGTGAAAGGCCTTGCAGATTCTCTTGCCTCCATTGGAGCACCTGTTGATGATGAGGACTTAGTGTCCGTGACCTTGAATGGTCTTGGGAAAGATTATGCACAGTTTCGGACATCCATTGGAGTCCGTGAAACATTTCCTGATTTTCAGGAACTTATTGCTCTCTTGCTGAGTGAAGAGCAAAGGAATGGTGGTTCAGCCACCTCAACTTCTCAAGAGACTGCTTTCTACTCGAATACAGGTAGAGGCAGAGGTAGAGGAAGAGGCCGTTTTGGTGGCCGTGCAGGAAATCAGAACCAACAGCAACAACAGGAAAACCAGTCCTATGGAGGAGGACGTGGTAGTTCTAGAGGCAGGGGGAGCCAAAGAGGCCGTGGTTCATGGCAAAGGAACCAGCAAGTAAATAGCAGCACAGAATGCTATTATTGTGGAAAGCCTGGACACAAGGAGAATACATGCTATAAAAAACAGAATGACATCAAAAGTGGGAAGTTGCAGCAAAGCAACTATGCATCATCAAGTGGGCATGGTGACGACAGAAATGAGCACCTTTTTGTGATGCAGCATATGGTTAACTCCATGTCAGGAGATGCTGCAGCTTGCAATGATGTTTGGTATGTTGATTCAGGTGCCTCTAACCACATGACCAGTCATGGTGAGTGGTTTCATGATGTTAGAAATTTGGATAAGCCAGGTTATGTTGAAACAGGTGATGATACTGCGCACCCAATTACGCAGGTTGGTAAAGTGCCATTGGCTATGCAGGATGGCAAAACGAAGTACTTGGCAGATGTACTTCATGTTCCAAAAATCACTAAGAACCTGGTTTCAGTTGGCCAGATGGTTGAGCAAGGTCTGCAGGTTAGATTTAATCCTGATGGATGCTTTGTTGAGGACTTGAAAAATAAATGCCGCTTGGTTGCGAAAGGCAACAAAAATGGAAGAATGTTCACCTTGGATGTTGATATGCCTGAGGTGAAAGCTGCTATGTTTGCGCATGGGAGAGGTGTCATTGCAGATATTGAGATATGGCACAAGCGCATTGGGCACGTGAATATACAAAGGCTGAAATCTATGCAAACGAAAAACATTGTTGCAGGTTTGCCTAAATTCAGAGTTGAGGGAATGCAAAAGGTATGTGAAGCATGCCAAATGGGTAAGCAGGCCAGACATGCATTTCCCAAAAATGCTAAGGTGAGCAGAAGACCTTTGGAAGTGATCCATTCAGATGTTTGGACAACCAAAACTGCTTCTATTGGTGGATGCCATTATTATGTGACGTTTATTGATGACTACACTAGGAAGGTGTGGATTTATTTTATGAAGCACAAAAGTGAAGTGTTCAGCCATTTCAAGGCTTTTAAGGCCATGGTTGAAAAAGAGAAAGGTGTGCATATTAAAGTGCTAAGATCTGATGGAGGGGGAGAGTACTTTTCAGAAGAATTTTGTGAATATCTGAAAGAATAGGGAATTCAAAGGAAGTACTCATGCAGGTCTACCCCTCAGCAGAATGGGGTTGCAGAAAGGAAGAACAAGCATATTGCAGAAGTAGGATGGGCGATCCTAAATGAGAAAAACATGCCTGATTATTTTTGGGCTGAAGCAGTAGCAACTGCTGTTTATATTATGAACAGAACCCCCACTGCCGCTGTACATGGCATGACGCCTGAAGAAATGTATACAGGCCAAAAACCAGATATTTCTCACTTGAAGGTATTTGGTTGCATAGCTTATGTTCATGTTCCTGATGAGAAGAGAACAAAGCTAGATCCAAAGGCAGAAAAATGCATCTTTATTGGATATGCTTAGCACCAGAAAGGGTATCGCTGTTATAACCCTTCCACCCGCAAAATGCAAGTGAGCAGAGATGTTGTTTTTGATTAAATGAGCAGCTGGTATGCACCAACTGTTATGGTAGGAGATGTAGATGCAGGAAATGGGAATGCTGCAATAAATGCAGAGCAGCAATCTCAAGCCTTGAGTGGACCCAGAGAGTCCTCTACTAGTGGATCTAATGCATGGACAGGGAGATTGAGATCTAGTGAATCGTCACATGGCAGTCCTGATAGTGTTGTGTAGGTATCACATAAGGGAAAAGAAAAAGTGGACCATGCTCCAGTGTTTGATGTGTCTGCTGGTAGCTCTCATGTTGATGGAGAGTCAAGTGGCTCTAAAATGAGCCTTGATGAGGAACTTGGGATTCCTTCTGTTGTTACACCTGGTGCAAGGAAAAGCAGGCATGATTTAAAGACTCCTGCAACTGATCCAGTTGTACGGAGGTCCACTCGTATTAAGTATCCAGTTGATAGGCTGAGATATGATGGGTATACAGCACATCACTATGCTTATATGGTCAAGGTTCTAGAGGAGCCAGAGCCCACATGTTTTGAGGATGCAGCAGGGCATAAAAATTGGGAAGCAGCTATGGATGAAGAGATGGCTGCCTTGGATGCAAACCACACTTGGGATTTGATGCCTTTGCCTCATGATAAGAAGGCTATTGGCTGCAAGTGGGTTTACAAAGTAAAGCACAATGCTGATGGGTCTGTTAGCAGGTACAAGGCAAGATTGGTTGCCAAAGGTTTTGCGCAGACATATGGAATTGACTATGAGGAAACTTTCAGCCCAGTTGCAAGGATGGCAACTGTGAGAGTAGTAATTGCTATGGCTGCTGCAAAGGGATGGTCTTTGCATCAGATGGATGTGAAAAATGCCTTCTTGCATGGTGATTTGCAGGAAGAGGTTTATATGATGCAGCCAGAAGGTTATGAGGATAACTCACACCCCGATTTTGTATGCAGGTTGCGCAAAGCCTTGTATGGCTTAAAACAGGCGCCGAGGGCATGGTCAGACAAGATAGGGCAATATCTTGTCACTATTGGATTTCAGATTTCCAATTCAGATTTTTCACTTTATGTGAAAAGGACAAACAGAGGGATTGTGCTTATAGTCATCTATGTTGATGACTTGATTATTACAGGTGATAGTGATGCAGACATTAATGAAGTGAAGCTGCTGTTGAAGCAGAAATTTGAGATGAAGGATTTGGGAGAGCTGCGTTACTTCTTGGGCATTGAGGTTATTAGATCCCCGAGTGGGATATGGCTGTTGCAAAGGCAATACGGTTTGGACATGCTGTCCAAATATGGGATGACAGGCTGTAAGCCTATCTCTGTTCCATTGGAGCAGAATGTGAAGCTCAATGCAGAGTCAGGTGAGCTTCTTGAAGATATTACTATGTACAGGCGCATAGTAGGTAGCTTGATTTACATGACTATAACCAGACCAGATTTGAGCTATGCTATGGGGCTGGTGAGTCAGTTTATGCAGGCACCGAGGAAGCCACATTTGGATGCGGCTAGGCGCATACTACGGTATGTGAAGTCCACATTGCATTATGGACTGTTTTATGAAGCTGGGTGTGCATTACAGGTACATGGATACACAGATGCTGACTGGGCTGGTAGTGTCTCAGACAGGAGATCTACTAGTGGTTTTATGTTTTCCCTTGGGAGTGGTGCCATCAGTTGGAGCAGCAAGAAGCAGCCAACAGTTGCCTTGTCGAGCACAGAGGCTGAGTACAGGGGTGCAGCAATGGCTGCATGTGAGGTAGCTTGGTTACGGAAGCTACTTGGAGATATGGGACAGTCAGTTCATGCAGCAGTTGTCATTCATTGTGACAACATTAGCAGCATCATGCTTGCTAATAACCCAGTTTATCATGCTAGAACGAAGCACATTGAGGTGCATTATCACTTTGTGAGAGAGAAGGTTCTAGCTGGTGAGATTGATCTTGTCTATGTCAGCACTGAGGAGCAGGTGGCTGATATTTTTACGAAGGCATTGGGTACCGAGAAGCTTCGCAAATTTAGGAGCTTGCTTGGTGTATGTGAGATGGATTTGAGCTTGAGGGGGAGTGTTGAGATATCAAGCTCTACCCCCGATATATCTCCTGGATGACTATCATTTATGTCATCGCCTATGTTAGTTGTACTCGTGGTGTAGTTAGACTACCACGTATGTTTTTGGTTTGGGTTCACATATGAACCACGTATTCTAGGTTTTGACATATAGGGTATTTCCCTCTTCTATTGTATTGTTGCTATGTGCAAAAGTGAAGAAAGGCTTCACCCTCCAACCTTGTGTCCTCTCTCTTTTTGTGTGTTGTGAAGAAAGCTGAACTTGAGTCTCCTATCTCTCTCCCTCTTTCTTTACACGATCGACCATGCAAAGCATATCCGATGGGCACGATACTTTGCACACACCTTCAACTAGGTGGAATTGACTTACATGCAAAGTGGCATTCCCATCGCATAAGTGCTTGATCGGATAACACACCTAGCAGCGTGTTTTTTTACGGATGTGCATGGCACTAAGGCAAAAATGGTATTTAATGCTCGATCGACCATGCAAAGCATATCCGATGGGCATACTACTTTTCCTATACCTCAACCTAGTTGTTATTAAAATGTTGTCAAAGAGGCACACCCATCCGATAAGTGCTTGGTCAGATAACATACCCAAGGGCGTGTTTTTTTGCGGATGTGCATACCACTAGGGAAAAAACGGTGTATAATGCGTGATCGACCATGCAAATCATATCCGATGGTGACAATACTTTGTACACACCTCAATGTAGTTAAAACGGACTTGCGTGCAAAGTGGAGCCCCCATCTGATAAGTACTTATTTGAATAACACACCTATGGCCGTGTTTTTATATGGTTGTGCATGACACTAAGGCAAAAACAGTGTGTTATGCTTGATCAACCATGCAAATCATATCCCAAGGTGACAATACTTTGCACACACCTCAACCTAGTTGAAACAGACTTGTGTGCAAACTAGAGCCCCCATCCGATAAGTACTAGTTTGAATAACACATCTAGGACTGCGTTTTTTTATGAATGTACATGACACTAAGATAAAAACGGTATTTTATGCTTGATCGACAATGCAAAGCATATCCGATGGGCACAATACTTTGCACACACCTTCAACTAGGTAGAATCGACTTAATGCAAAGTGGCACGCCCATCCCATAAGTGCTTGTTGATCGGATAACATACCTAGTAGCGTGTTTTGATGGATGTGCATGACACTAGAGTAAAAATAGAATTTAATGCTCGATCAACCATGCAAAGGATATCTGATGGGCACAAAACTTTTTGTACGCCTCAACCTAGGTGGTATGGAAATGTTCTCAATGCGGCACACCCATCCGATAAGTACTTGGCCAGATAACACCTAATGGCGTGTTTTTTTGCGAATGTGCATATCATTAGGGAAAAAATGATGTATAATGCGTGATCGACCATGTAAATCATATCCGATGGTGACAATACTTTGCACACACCTCAACGTTGTTAAAACAGACTTGCGTGCAAAGTGGAGGCCCCATCTGATAAGTATTTATTTGAATGACACACCTATGGCGGTGTTTTTATATGGTTGTGCATGACACTAAGGCAAAAACAGTGTGTTATGCTTGATCGACAATGCAAAGCATATCCGATGGGCATGATACTTTGCACACACCTTCAACTAGGTGGAATTGACTTACATGCAAAGTGGCACGCCCATCGCATAAGTGCTTGATCAGATAACACACCTAGCAGCGTGTTTTTTTACGGATGTGCATGGCACTAAGGCAAAAATGGAATTTAATGCTCGATCGACCATGCAAAGCATATCCGATGGGCACGATACTTTGCACACACCTTCAACTAAGTGGAATTGACTTACATGCAAAGTGGCATTCCCATCGCATAAGTGTTTGATCGGATAACACACCTAGCAGCGTGTTTTTTTACGGATGTGCATGGCACTAAGGCAAAAATGGTATTTAATGCTCGATCGACCATGCAAAGCATATCCGATGGGCATAATACTTTACCTATACCTCAACTTAGGTTGTATTAAAATGTTGTCAAAGAGGCACACCCATACGATAAGTACTTGGTCAGATAACATACCTAAGGGCGTGTTTTTTTGCGGATGTGCATACCACTAGGGAAAAAACGGTGTATAATGCGTGATCGACCATGCAAATCATATCCGATGGTGACAATACTTTGCGCACACCTCAACCTAGTTGAAATAGACTTGAGTGCAAACTAGAGCCCCCATCCGATAAGTACTAGTTTGAATAACATACCTAGGACCGTGTTTTTTCATGGTTGTGCATGACACCAAGGTAAAAACGGTGTTTTATGCTTGATCGACAATGCAAAGCATATTCGATGGGCACAATACTTTGCACAAACCTTCAACTAGGTGGAATTAACTTACATGAAAATTTGCATGCCCATCGCATAAGTGCTTGATCAGATAACACACCTAGCAGCGTGTTTTTTTACGGATGTGCATGGCACTAAGGCAAAAATGGTATTTAATGCTCGATCAACCATGCAAAGCATATCCGATGGGCACAATACTTTGCACACACCTTTAACTAGGTGGAATTGACTTACATGCAAAGTGGCACGCCCATCCCATAAGTGCTTGATTGGATAACATACCTATCAGCGTGTTTTTTTACGGATGTGCATGACACTAGAGCAAAAATAGTATTTAATGGTCGATTGACCATGCAAAGCATATCTGATGGGCACAATACTTTGCACACACCTTCAACTAGGTGGAATTGACTTACATGAAAAGTGGCACGCCCATCGCATAAGTGCTTGATCAGATAACACACATAGAAGTGTGTTTTTTTACGGATGTGCATGGCACTAAGGCAAAAATGGTATTTAATGCTCGATCGACCATGCAAAGCATATCCGATTGGCACGATAATTTGCACACACCTTCAACTAGGTGGAATTGACTTACATGCAAAGTGGCATTCCCATCGCATAAGTGCTTGATCGGATAACACACCTAGCAGCGTGTTTTTTTACGGATGTGCATGGCACTAAGGTAAAAATGGTATTTAATGCTCGATCGACCATGCAAAGCATATCCAATGGGTATAATACTTTTCCTATACCTTAAATTAGGTCGTATTAAAATGTTGTCAAAGAGGCACACCCATCCGATAAGTACTTGGTCAGATAACATACCTAAGGGCGTGTTTTTTTGCGGATGTGCATACCACTAGGGAAAAAACGGTGTATAATGCGTGATCAACCATGCAAATCATATCCGATGGTGACAATACTTTGCACACACCTCAACCTAGTGGAAACGGACTTGCGTGCAAATTGGAGCCACCATCCGATAAGTACTAGTTTGAATAATACACCTAGGACCGTGTTTTTTCATGGTTGTGCATGACACCAAGGCAAAAACGGTGTTTTATGCTTGATCGACAATGCAAAGCATATCCGATGGGCACAATACTTTGCACACGCCTTCAACTAGGTAGAATCAACTTACATGCAAAGTGGCACGCCCATCCCATAAGTGCTTGATTGGATAACATACCTAGCAGCGTGTTTTTTGACGGATGTGCATGACACTAGAGCAAAAATAGCATTTAATACTCGATTGACCATGCAAAGGATATCTGATGGGCACAATACTTTGCACACACTTTCAACTAGGTGGAATTGACTTGCATGCAAAGTGGCATTCCCATCGCATAAGTGCTTGATCGGATAACACACCTAGGAGCGTGTTTTTTTACGGATGTGCATGGCACTAAGGCAAAAATGGTATTTAATGCTCGATCGACCATGCAAAGCATATCCGATGGGCATAATACTTTTCTCATACCTCAACCGAGGTGGTATTAAAATGTTGTCAAAGAGGCACACCCATCCGATAAGTACTTGGTCAGATAGCATACCTAAGGGCGTGTTTTTTTGCGGATGTGCATACCACTAGGAAAAAAACGGTGTATAATGCGTGATCAACCATGCAAATCATATCCGATGGTGACAATACTTTGCACACACCTCAACCTAGTGGAAACGGACTTGCGTGCAAATTGGAGCCCTTATCCGATAAGTACTAGTTTGAATAATACACCTAGGACCGTGTTTTTTCATGGTTGTGTATGACACCAAGGCAAAAACGGTGTTTTATGCTTGATCGACAATGCAAAGCATATTCGATGGGCACAATACTTTGCACACACCTTCAACTAGGTGGAATCGACTTACATGCAAAGTGGCACACCCATCCCATAAGTTCTTGATCGGATAACATACCTAGCAGCATGTTTTTTGACAGATGTGCATGACACTAGAGCAAAAATAGTATTTAATGCTCGATCGACCATGCAAAGCATATCCGATGGGCACAAAACTTTTCGTACGCCTCAACCTAGGTGGTATTGAAATGTTCGCAATGAGGCACACCCATCCGATAAGTAATTGGTCAGATAACACACCTAGCAGCGTCTTTTTTTACGGATGTGCATGGCACTAAGGCAAAAATGGTATTTAATGCTCGATCCACCATGCAAAGCATATCCGATGGGCACGATACTTTGCACACACCTTCAACTAGGTGGAATAGACTTATATGCAAAGCGGCACGCGCATCCCATAAGTGCTTGATTGGATTACATACCTAGCAACGTGTTTTTTGACGGATGTGCATGACACTAGAGCAAAAATAGTATTCAATGCTCGATCGACCATGCAAAGCATATCCGATGGGCACAAAACTTTTTGTACACCTTAACCTAGGTGGTATTGAAATGTTCTCAATGAGGCACACCCATTCTCGATAAGTACTTGGTCAGATAACACACCTAATGGCGTGTTTTTTTGCGGATGTGCATATCATTAGGAAAAAAATGGTGTATAATGCGTGATTGACCATGCAAATCATATCCGATGGTGACAATACTTTGCACGCACCTCAATGTAGTTAAAACGGATTTGCGTGCAAAGTGGAGCCCCCATCTGATAAGTACTTATTTGATTCAGTATTTAACTTTGATTGTGATATGAACAAGGATGCAACGACCAATCATGGATGCTTGGTTACAAACAAATGTGAGGAGAAGAAGTGCATAAATACAGATAACAATGTGCACGAGAAACGGAAACGGTCATACATATGCATGAAGAGAAAGAGAATCCAGGCAGATCCACAAAAGCAACCAAAGAGGAAGAGAGTAATGAAGGAGGAGAACATGTTAAATGCATTGGGATATCTATGTTGCAAGCGAAGATGTATGCGCTTCATTGATCTTGTAGACATCAGGGAATGTAGAGGACACGTGTGGCAAAGAAGGGGAAGCGAAAGAAATGAATACCTTCTCACAAGTCTCTCTTGCTTTCTGCAGAATGGCAATAAAAGGCTAAGTTCAAGACAAAAGGTAAAACCTCTCGTAAATGGAAAAAGGATTTGCAATAAGGCATATCGCAATATTACTGGATTATCCTATGGTTGGGATTTAGTCACCAAGGCAAAGGGCGGCAACAAATTTAGCATACACGGTAATAGAGGAAGGTCCAAATCAAGAATCTCAACTGTCAGGGCAGCAGCAATTTTGCAAGACTTCATACATGAAAATGCTTTGCCTCAACCCCATATATCTACCAAACTCCCTAACGGTGACGCGATCACTAAAATGCACCTTCCAATGGGCTTGACAAAGCTCGAAGTATTTGACTCTATTGCAGAAAAGCAAAGGCAAAGAGGGGATGCCGTAGCTTCTTCTCATACTTTGTATACTCTTTGGAAGAAGAACTTTGGATATTTTAAAAGTCCCAAGGAGGCAAAAAATGTCAAAGTGCAATGTCTGTGATAATTTAAAGCGAGCGATTGAGAGTGCAACATGTCCAAATCAAAGGGAATTATACAAAAAAAACCGAAAATCTCATCATGACCTTATTCGACATTCCAGACAAAAATATGCATTTTGGAAGGAGCAAGCTATTTCGCATCTTGATGACTACATGTGCCTTATTGTAGATGGCATGGATCAGAATACAACAACATTGCCTCGTTTTGTTGCCACTCCACCTAAATTACAAGGAAATCACTTTCTAAAGACACATCTATGTGGAGTGTTAGTGCATGGAATTAAGTTCTTTGTAGATATATGGATTGATTCCTTGCATCTACATGATAGCAATCAAGTTGTAACGTCTATTATGAAGGCAATTCGCAATGTACATGCACAAAAAGGTCGCCTGCCACCGACTTTGAGAATATAAGCTGATAATTGCTGGCGAGAAAATAAGAATGTACTCATGTTTGCCTTCTGCTCCATGCTAGTTGCTCATCGAATCTTCAATGAGGTCGAATGTGGATTTTTGTATGTTGGGCATACACATAAGGATATCGATCAGGTTTTTAGCACAGTCTCAAGGGAGCTTAAATGCAAGGATGTGGAGACAATAGATGACTTGGTAAGAAGATGTGGCAGGCAAGTTGGTGGTCGTAAGGAAAGTACAGTATGTGAGAGGCTCGAAAGAATGTATGATTGGAAGAGCTTAATTCTACCTTTCATACAAACGGGTGGTGATGCATTGACAGGTCATACCAATCCACACTACTTTCGTTTTTTTTTTAAAGATGAAAAACCCGTAATGCAATGGCAACAGTATTCTCATGATACAAAATGGGAACCTGAAGAACCTTACAGTCTCTTAACTTCAATTCCCAGCAAGGAAAGGTATCCAACATGGGCTCCTATACAAGAATTTCATGAGAGGTCTAATTGTGAAATAGATGGATTAAAAGCATTTATTACATACAAAGAGGAAATGCTCCGGAGATATCCTGATTCGAAGCCTACTTGGAGAGAACACACTACCACTGTAATTAACAAGACACGAAATTTAATAAAGGACCTTGAGAGAATGCGAGGCTCAAAGGATGTCAACGAAGAATGCAATATGTTTTGGCCAAATGTTCATAACGATTTGCGCCCAGCTCCAGTCTTTGAAAATGATTTTGTATCATTACTCCCACGTCCATATTATGGACCGAAGAAGAGAGAGTTTATGCCACAAGTAGATATAGAGGTCGATTGTTTTGTTGTGGTTTGGCCATCGGATGATGAATATGAGAATGTGAAGTTTTGGGTTGCAAAAGTAGTTGATGTGCAAAGAGATGACCAAGGGAGAGCTACAACATTTACAGCGGTATGGTATGAACCAAAGGGCAGGAAGGAGAATATGGATAACAACACATTATATACTAATTGTATAATGAAGGAGTGGGTCCCAAATGATGAAGCAGTCTCTCAAGTTTCGACGGAGACAATCATAGTGTCTTGGCATTCAAGGGCAAAGAAATCAAAGAAGCACATGGGATATGAGGTAGAAGGAAACTATTTTGCATATACACGAATTTTTAAGGATGCTCGCCATGGAGGAAGTAGAAGGAGACAGCGCAAATGAAGAATGTCCATGATTAAAGCTTTGTATTGAAGTCCATTGATTCAGAAGGATTTTATTTGGGTACTAGGCAAGGAGCCAATCCAAGACAATTATAATCAGAGTCATCACCTCGTATGTCAAATGAGAGTCAAAATATGCACTGGATGTCACCCAAGGGTCAAGGCTTGCCAAGACAATAGGGAGTTAATGCAGATGGCACCTGGCAAGGGACTATCACATTGAGCAATAAGACAATGGGGAGTCAATGCACGCAAGGGGCAAGGCTTGGCAAGATAACTTGTGGGAGTTAATGCAGATGGCACCTGTATTTTGCACTGGGGATGTCACCCAAGGGTCAAGGCTTGGCAAGACAACAGGGAGTTAATGCAGATGGCACCTGGCAAGGGACTATCGCATTGAGCAATAAGACAATGGGGAGTCAATGCACCCAAGGGGCAAGGCTTGGCAAGACAAGCCTAGGTCAAATTATGCAGATGGCAACTGGCAAGGGACTGTCGTGACATTCAGCAATAAGACAATGGGGTGTCAAATTATGCAGATGGCACGAATTGAGGCTCTTTAAGAGCAACAATTTAAATTGTAAACATATGTTCAATCTATATCATTTTGGATATAAAGACTCTAGCTAAGAGCAACGTCTCTCAATGTAATCATATACATAAAGCTACAATTGCTATTATCCCTCTTTGGTCTTATGGCATCATGTCTTCTTTCTATTTATTAAAAGTTTTGTTAAATTTTGTGCATATTACCGAGTGACAATGTTATTTTCATGAAATATTTAAGTCTCCTTTCATGGATTTATAAATTTATCACGTCAACGAAAAACGTCAAGGAAAAATATTTAAAATAATTAAATTAACAAATAACTTAGATATAGCTAGAATTTCTAATATAGGATTATTTCAAATTCTTGCATGTTGGTGCAAAAGTATAGATTGAAAAAACAATATTTGTATGTGAATATGATAGAGCCACAAAGTGAACTTTTGATTTAGGAAGGAAAAACGTCAAGGAAAAATATTAAAAATAATTAAATTAACGAATAACTTAGATATAGCTAGAATTTCTAATATAGGATTATTTCAAATTCTTACATGTTGGTGCAAAAGTATAGATTGAAAAAACAATATTTTTATGTGAATATGACAGTGCCACAAAGTGAACTTTTGATTTGGGAAGAAACTTTTTAGAAAGTAAAATTTTGATTTGGAAAGGATATTTTCATAAAGTAAAGTTTTCATTTGGGAAGGAATTTTGGGCTTCGTCCAAAAACAACACAAAAAGTCCAAAATTAATGAAATAGGTGTTTCAAGAGGAAGGCACCCACACTTACTTCTAAGCTTAAAGGAGAGGAGGACGAACAAGGAGGAGAAGAAACTTTGAAAAAGAAAGAAGAACCTTCCATACCTCTATCCAAGTAAGTCTTTTTGCAGTTGATCTTGTTTGGAAGTTTGCTCTCTCTAGATTTGTACTTTCTCGTATCCAGCAAGCGCATGATCTGGGTATCAGTGTCACGTTTTTGTGTCGGGCGCAATGTCCTTTTCTACTTTTTAGAAATCCCGTCTGTCGGAGCACGTCTATAGGTGCGTCTCAGAGCGCTTCTAAAAGCGCGTGTACAGGTGCGTCTAAACGTGCATCTGGCCTGTTTGTAGACACAGATAGACGCGTCGATAGACGCACTGTTAGACGCTCTGTTAAACACTCTGTGAGATGCTCTGTTAGATGAGCTGTTAGATGCTCTGTTAGATGCGTCTATAGACGCGCAAATCAGACGCGTCTATAGATGCGCTCTGATAGTAAGCCTCTCTTTTCTTCCCCTTTCTTCTCAGCTCATCAGTAATAGATTTTTTTCCTTTTTTCCAGTTCAACATGTGGCCAGGAAGCGCTTTTAGCTCACCTGATCCCCGGGAATCTATTTGGAAGGACTTATATAACCTTTTAGGACACCCTCCTAGTCCTGCAGAGTTATACGGGTATATGACTGGTACTCTAAACACTCCCCAGGAGTCGGCACTACAGACTCCAAGCCACCCCACACCGCCTGAGATCACCCCAGCAGAGTCAACACAGCCGTCTTATGCCCCTTCTTATGCCCGTTCCCCCGTACCGTCTTATGCCCCTTCCCCCATGCCGTCTTATGTCCCTTCTGCCATCCCGTCTTATGCCCCTTCCCCCATGTTGTCAGGAGGTCCTTCTATCTCGCAGAGCCATCGATGTACTCCTGTGCCGTCGAGACTCGGTTCTCCAACTACGAGTGGTCAGCGTAGTCCCGTGTAGTCTCCAGCTACGAGTGGCCAACGTACAAGCTCGACACGATAGGGTAGCGGGCGTAGTAGTAGGGAGAGCGGTGGGGGATGCATGGCACAATGCTTTGGGCCATGTGGCGGTGGGGAGGATGATGATTCAGATGATTTAGACGTGCCTCTGGGTGATAGTACGATTTATTATGACATCACTCAGACAGGAGGCATCTTGATGGATGCGCGGGGGAAGGACATCATGGCCTTCATGTGCTCTGTAATTGCTAACAATTACAGAGATTGCTTTATCCACTACAAAGACCACCCAAAGAGGTTAGCTAATGAGACCCTCGCTACTGTTCGCTCTAGGTATCCCAACCCCCCCAATCGCTAGTTCACAGATAAATGGGCCATGTCAAAGATTGTTACAATACTTAGCAATAAAAGATCTTCGCTTAAGAGGCAGGCACTAGTGGAGCTTGCCAGGCTTGAGGCAGGTCAACCACCAAGGGGCCTGCCCCACACCGCTCACAAGCGTGAGTGGCATGGAAGAAGGCAATGAAGTCAGCGAGGGAGGACCCCAGGTCTGCAGCATGTGGAGGCACGGAGGATCCAGATGGAGGAATATGGAAGCGCACATTTTGGAGCAGGGGGTGTTGAATCATGGGAGGCCCAATTTGTAAGTATCGATCTCAAATTATATTGCTTATGTAGTTTATTAGGAGGTTGTTTCTTTATACTAATCCCTCCGCAAAGTGTGTCGCATGACTTGAAGCCACATGACATGGCTTAGCTTCGTGCTATATGTATATACAAGCACTTTTTTAACTTTCAATTTTATTGCGTTTTGGAGTTGTAATGTTTTATTTGGAATTGTATTTAAAATGAGGTTGGCTTTAAGAATTGAACTACACAATGTGGATATCGGATTCTTGTAACTATATAGCATACACAACATACACATCATTCTGTAAAATTTAAAAAAAAAATAAATAAATCACGTCTATCAGTGCATTTAAAAACGCGTTTATATACACATCTGTCTATTCGACTTGCATCTATATGTGCGTCTATAAACGCGTTTATAAGCGTGTCTATTTATGCATCTAACTACGCATCTATACGTGCGTGTGTCTGATATATAGACGCGCAATTAGATGCGGGTCTCCAGACGCGAAAATAGATGCGCTTGTAAGTTTTTTATTTAGTTCAGTAAACGCATCTGTGCGCGCGTCTATGGGTGCTTTGTCTTGTTGTCTCTTTGTCCTTCTTGTCCTTATTGCAACTCTCTATCTCCGTCTATGTCTAACTCTGTCACATCTCTCTCTACCCCCTCTCTCATGCACACACTGTTCTCTCTCTCTCTCTCTCTCTCTCTCTCACAACACACACACACACACTTACCTCCCAAAGGGATCTAACCTATTCGAAGAGTATAGACACACCCTAGTAATAATGGGACACCATAAAATAAGAAGATGCATACCATAAACTTTGGGCCAATGATGAAACCCATGAGTTTCTCACATATTGGAGAGGATTGCCATCAGGAAGATGAATTTTATAAAAAGGACAACGTGAGGATATAAGCTAAGTCTTCAATAAGATACAAGAGCTTGAACTTAACATATGCCTGAAAAAATCCAACTAGAGATTCGAACACAAAGGAAAAAAGGTGGGAAAGGCATGAACTTTACCATGGACACATTGGATCTATCCCCTTGGAGGACCAATAGTGGGTCATTATGTTCTATATGTATAGCCATATATCATGGTGTAAGACACACATGTACATATGGACATGAGAATATGTACACACATGCATACATACTTTTGAGAATATAAGCATGCATAACCACACACATGGGCATATGGAGATATGCATACTTAGAAAGCGCCAAAGGGTGAACACTTGCCTCAGATAGGGCAATAATAGAATGATGTATCAATATATGCATACCCCTACATGGATGCATAGTCAAAAGAGAAAAAGAAAAGGATGCATGAATGCAGACTTTGGAATAAGTATAGGAATCCTAAATTACCCTAGATGTGAATTAGCACCTCATATAGACGAAAAATATGAGAGGAAAGGATGAACACAAATAGGCATAGGATAATTATATACCCTGGGACAAAGAAACAACGAGCTATAAACAATATACGAGTAACCTGACCCGTCTACGATGGGCTAGTGACCCGCTCCGCTGGGTCTCAAGATGCTAAAATGTCTGAAACCAGCAACATATTCTAACCAAAAAAAATGTCTATGACATAGTACTTTAAAATATTACATCCGAAAGTAAAACTAGAGAACTCATTGATATGGCCAAATACACATCCGCATACAACGTCATAACTGAACATACAAAATCTACAATAGACACACAAACGTCCCTAAAGGGAAAAGTCTGCGGCCATGTACTATAGGGAAAAGCTTGCGTCAGCCATGTACTCCACATCTGCCATGTCCAAAAAAAAATTATGGATGACAAAGTACTTCAAAATATGACATCCAAAAGTACAGTCACATGTGTGAACATGCAATAGCTACATCAAAGGACTGATTGATATATCCAAATACACAGCCGCAAATAAAGTCATAACTGAACATACAAAATCTACAATAGACACACAAACATCCCTAAGGGAAAAGTCTGTGGCCATGTACTGCACGGAAAAGCTTGCTACGGCCATTCACTCCATGTCCACCGCGTCCACCATGGCTACAAACATACAACGGAGTACCAAAAAATCGTATTTGGACCAACATCACATAGAAAGATAATTGAGGAACTATAATTATTGAGCCATAAAACTTTATACATGTATGTTGGTAAAACCCAACTCATTCTTTAGAGTACTTACTCAGACACAAAGGGCTGTCAACAATGCTCACATAGGTGTACGTGTAGTCCCCATTTTGCCCTCGATAGAAAATTCATGTCCCCACACATTCATAGTATCCCAGCCATTGAACAGTGATGGTCTGTGGTCCATCATCCCTATGAAGCTAGCAAGCCAGGACAGCGTAATATCCCAAATGGACTCGTACATCCAAAGGATTGTGGATGTGGAGATTCATTAGAAACCTTGAATCAAGAATAGTCCTAAAAGACAAACAATAGCATGTTTTCCCACTCACATATAATCGAAAAAAAAACCTTTTGTTTTAACAAAAAAATAAAGCAACAAACAATGTACACGATTCTTACCCAAGGTAGCTCTCCAGCTCAAGCAAATCCAACAACAGTTGCACGCTCTCAAGAGATCCCCAGCCCGCAGGATCTGCAATTTTCTAAAAGTGAGTGACTATACTATTAAACATGTCAACATAGAACGTGGTTGTCAAGCAACTATGTACCTTGCACCTGCGCTCCTGTTTCCATGACAAACGTGAATTGCCTAGACATCGTATCGCATTGCAAAAAAAGAATGCACATGTCAATCTACATATACTGGAAAAAAACAATAGGCTTGAAGAGAAAATAGGCTGTATTATATTGCAAACCCATGACTCAAATGAAAAATGAAATCCAAACATTATCAAGGACAAAGTCATGAAATATTACGTCTCAGTTCATATTTCTGTAAATAGCCAACATTCCTGAAGACCTATGATAGTTGGAATATTGAAAGAAGTTTAAAAAAAGCTATACAAAGATTACCGAAATGAAGATTTGCCACCCAAGAAAGTCGCAAGAGGGCTTGAAAGAGCAATGTCATACTCCTAGGCTCTTGCTGTTGCCAATTGCAAAACTTCCTTGTACACAACATTTGTGGTAGAAGTATTATCCATCTCCTCCCCCCTGGCATCAGATGCACTCTACAAAATGAAAACCTTAAGTAACAGTGTTTGATGCTCGGATATGTGAAAATGCCACATATAGTTGGCCATGATTGAATACCGGTGTCGCCAAGTAAAGCCCCAAAACAAACAATGTTTGGCCCTGTGGCTTATTGATTGTCATGCCAAATGCCAATCGGATAGGAAATTGCCATCTTCTCATGTCGAATGGGAGTTTAAGGTTGGTCGGAATGAATGTTATCCTTTGAATAAACGTTCTATCCCCAGCATTGGTACCAGTAATGATTTCAGCTTCTAACACTTTCGTGTGAAACTCTTTCCAAATACACATCCACAAACAAAGTCATAACTGAACATACAAAATCTACAATAGACACACAAACATCCCTAAAGGGAAAAGTCTGCGGCCATGTACTATAGGGAAAAAGCCTGCGCCAACCATGTACTCCACATCTGCCACGTCCAAAAAAAATTTCTCTATGACAGAGTACTTCAAAAATATCACATCCAAAAGTGCAATCACATGTCTGAACATGCAATAGCTACATCAAACAACTGATTGATATATCCAAATACACAGCCGCAAATAAAGTCATAACTGAACATACAAAATCTATTACAAAATCTACAATAGACACACAAACATCCCTAAGGGAAAAGTCTGCGGCCATGTACTGCAGGGAAAAGCCTGTGACGTTCGCTGCATCCACCATGGCTATGAAAATACAACGGGGTACCAACAATCGTATCTGGGCCAGCATCACACAAAAAGATAATTTGGGAACTATAATTATTGAGCCGGCAATCTAGGACAGCGTAGTATCCCAAATGGACTCATCCATCCAAAGGATTGTGGGCGTGGAGATTCATTAGAAACCTTGAATCAGGAATAGTCCTAAAAGCCAAATAATAGCATGTTTTCCCACTCAAATAAAAACTTTTGTTTTAACAAAAATAAAGCAACAAACAATGTACATGGTTCTTACCCAAGGTAGCTCTCCAGCTCAAGCAAATCCAACAACAGTTGCACGCTCTCCAGAGATCCCCAGCGTTTGATGCTCAGATATGTGAAAATGCCATGCATTGATGGCCATGACTAAATACCGGTGTCGCCAAGTACAGCCCCCCAAACAGACAATGTTTGGCCTTGTGACTTATTGATTGTCATGCCAAATGCTAATCACATAGGAAATTGCCGTCTGAATGGAAGTTTAAGGTTGGTCGGAATGAATGTTATCCTTCAAATAAACGTTCTATCACCAGCATTGGTAACAATAATGATTTTAGCTTCTAACACTTTCGTGTGAAACTCTTTCGAGTAACCTGACCCGTCTATGACAGGCTAGCGACCCGCTCCGCCAGGTCTCAAGATGCTAAAATGTCTGAAACCAGCAACATATTCTAACCAAACAAAATGTCTATGACATAGTACTTCAAAATATTACATCCGAAAGTGAAACCACAGAACTCATTGATATGTCCAAATACACATCCGCATACAAAGTCACAACTGAACATAAAAAATCTACAATAGACACACAAACATCCCTAAAGGAAAAAGTCTGCAGCCATGTACTATAGGGAAAAGCCTGAAGAACTGATTGATATATCCAAATACATAGCCGCAAAATAAAGTCATAACTGAACATACAAAATCTACAATAGACACACAAACATCCCTAAGGGAAAAGTCTACGGCCATGTACTGCAGGGAAAAGCCTATGACGGCCATTCACTCCACGTCCACCGCATTCGCCACGTCCACCGTGGCTACGAACATACAAGGGACTACCAACAATCGTATCTGGACTAGTATCACATAGAAAGATAATTGTGGAACTATAATTATTGAGCCATAAAACTTTTATACATGTATGTTGGTAAAACCCAACTCATTCTTTAGAGTACTTACTCAGACGCAAAGGGTTGTCAACAATGCTCACATAGGTGTACGTGTAGTCCCCATTTTGCGCTCGATAGAAAATTTGTGTCCCCACACATTCATGGTATCCCAGCCAGCGAGCACTGATGGTCTGTGGTCCATCATCCCTATGAAGCCAGCAAGCCAGGACAGCGTAATATCCCAAATGGACTCGTCCATCCAAAGGATTGTGGATGTGGAGATTCATTAGAAACCTTGAATCATGAATAGTCCTAAAAGACAAACAATAGCATGTTTTCCTATTCACATATAATCGAAAAAAAACCTTTTGTTTTAACAAAAAAGAAAGCAACAAACAATGTACACTATTCTTACCCAAGGTAGCTCTCCAACTCAAGCAAATCCAACAACAGTTGCGCGCTCTCCAGAGATCCCCAGCCTACAGGATCTGCAATTTCCTAAAAGTGAGTGACTATACTATTAAACATGTCAACATAAAACGTGGTTGTCAAGCAACTATGTACCTTGCACCTACGCTCCTATCGTCTCCTCATGTCGAATGGAAGTTTAAGGTTGGTCAGAATGAATGTTATGCTTCGAATAAATGTTCTATCACCAGCATTGGTACCAATAATGATTTCAGCTTCTAACACTTTCGTGTGAAACTCTTTCGAGTAACCTAACCCGTCTACGATGGGCTAGCGACCCGCTCCGCCGGGTCTCAAGATGCTAAAATGTTTGAAACCAGCAACATATTCTAACCAAAAAAAATGTCTATGACGTAGTACTTCAAAATATTACATCCGAAAGTGAAACCAGAGAACTCATTGATATGTCCAAATACACATCCCCATACAAAGTCATAACTGAACATACAAAATCTACAATAGACACACAAACATCCCTAAAGGCAAAAGTGTGCGGCCATGTACTATAGGGAAAAGCCTGTGCCGGCCATGTACTCCACATCCGCCACGTCCAAAAAAAATTTTCTCTATGACAGAGTACTTCAAAAATATCACATCCAAAAGTGCAGTCACATGTCTGAACTTGCAATAGCTACATCAAAGAGCTGATTGATATATCCAAATACACAGCCGCAAAATAAAGTCATAACTGAACATACAAAATCTACAATACACACACAAACATCCCTAAGGGAAGAGTTTGCGGCCATGTACTGTAGGGAAAAGCCTGCGACGGCCATTCACTCTACGTCCACCACGTCCGCCATGTCCACCGCGGCTATGAACATACAACGGAGTACCAACAATCGTATCTAGACTAGCATCACATAGAAAGATAATTTAGGAACTATAATTATTGAGCCATAAAACTTTTATACATGTATGTTGGTAAAACCCAACTCATTCTTTAGAGCACTTACTCAGACGCAAAGGGCTGTCAACAACGCTAACAAAGGTGTATGTGTAGTCCCCATTTTGCCCTCGATAGAAAATTTGAGTCCGCACACATTCATAGTATCCCAGCCAGCGAACAGTGATGGTCTGTGGTCCATCATCCCTATGAAGCTGGCAAGCCAGGACAGTGTAATATCCCAAATGGACTCGTCCATCCAAAGGATTGTGG
This sequence comes from Dipteris shenzhenensis, assembly GCF_047967505.1. Lineage (NCBI taxonomy): Eukaryota > Viridiplantae > Streptophyta > Polypodiopsida > Gleicheniales > Dipteridaceae > Dipteris > Dipteris shenzhenensis. The sequence goes on along the minus strand of NC_141623.1, from coordinate 42,750,246 downwards.
ATGTGGAGATTCATTAGAAACCTTGAATCAGGAACAGTCCTAAAAGACAAACAATAGCATGTTTTCCCACTCAAATATAATCCAAAAAAACTTTTGTTTTAACAAAAATAAAGCATTAAACAATGTACACAATTCTTACCCAAGGTAGCTCTCCAGCTCAAGCAAATCCAACAACAGTTGCGCACTCTCCAGAGATCCCCAGCCCGCAGGATCTACAATTTTCTAAAAAGTGAGTGACTATACTATTAAACGTGTCAACATAAAATGTGGTTGTCAAGCAACTATGTACCTTGCACCTGTGCCATGTGTGGCCTGATGGCTGGACAACTTCAGATAGAGTTGGCACACTGCCAACTAGGCTACATGCAAGTACGGGAAGGCATCCCTTGACTGATCGCACTGAGGGTAGATGGAGCATTTCCCGGGGTAGCCCACTCTCGGGTTGCAGGGCCCGTTTGGAGCCTCAGATGATCCCGGATGGCTGTGGGCCGAACGGCAACTATAGGTCAATTCCTTTTTTTTTGCGCACCGATTCTATCGTATGGTCGGTGACCTATTTCGGGACCGACCCCCTGTCGACCATTTTGGGCGGACTGGGTCGGCCACCCAATTGAGCCTAACCGACTACGACTGGTGGCTATATAAGAGCAAGCCCGTGAAGCCCATTTCATCACTGGCTACAGCAACCTTGATTCCTTAGCATTCAGCCTCCGTCTTCTACTGTTTCCAGCATGCCATCGAAGCTTCTTTCATAGGAGTGCATGGCTAGGAGGGGGCAGTGCCATCTATTGCATCAGTTCTACAGTAATCAAATTTTTGATTCTCCATACTATCTTGTTTTCTCTCTTGCGTACGAGATCCTGTTATCTGTTGAGCACAGACGTTGTATTATTTTCTTACAGAGAGAAGGGGTGAGAGAGGATGGATAGAGAGGTCAAAGAGAGTGAGAGAAGGGTAGAGAGCGGAAGGGAACTAAGTGAGAGAGGATGGAGGAAGAGAGGGAATGTAGAAGTAGAGAGAGAAAGGGGGAAAGAGAGAGTTGCGAAGGGATCATGGAGAGAGGGAAAGAGGTACAGGATCATGAGGGTAGGGAGAGAAGGGTAGAGAGAGAAGAAGGGAGACTAAATGAGAGAGAGTGGAGGAATAGAGGGATGGTTAAAGTATAGAGAGAAAGGGGGAAAGAAACAGGGGGGTATTGAGGGCATGATAGAGAAAGAAAGAGGTGATGGAGGAAGGAAGAGGTGCAAGCTCACGAGAGGAAGGGCAATGCGGGCAAGATAATTGTGGAGATAAGGGAGGAAGAGGAGGGCCAACATTTGGAATCGGATTTAGCTCGTGCATGTCCATGAGTTCCTTATGGTATGCATAGTGACATTGTGTAATTGAGGTCAATAGAAGGCCCAAAGATCTTGATCAAAGGGGTTAACATGGTTTACTAGGGTGGGAATCATATTTTGACCCTCTACCTCCACTCCACCACCACCACTAGCATGATTGTTTATGCTCCTCTACTGCATTCCAGTATGGTGGTTTTTGCCTGATCGGTGTATCATTCTGAACTTCAAGAAATAAAGTCTAACTTTGTGTAGTTTAAGATGCTAGTACAATGATATCGATGACATGGCATTGATGACTTGACATTTTCTCTTGTCCATGTTCCCTTATCTCACCATTCCCATTCCCTTACCAAGGTGCCATTAAAATATCCCATGTATTAAGGAAAAGGACGTGCTTGTAGTAGCGGGTCATTTCTTAATAGAAGGTTATGGAGTCGTTATTTCTATGGTGTTATCTTTGTTGTATGGACCAACCCTAATTTCTTAAAGTATATTCGTAACCAAGTTGATTATTATAGTTGTAAGGCTCGATGGGTTGAACTCATGTAAGAGTTTGACTTTGAGATTTAGTATGGAAAGGAGTCTCGAAACAAAGTTATAGGTACATTTAGTAGAATGGTTGGAGTGGATCTTGAGAGATGGACGAAGTATTGACTGATTTTTATAATTGTTTTCAATGGCTTTGTTAGAGAGATTGCTTCTTTGTAAGGATATAGACCACCTATGGTGGCATCGCTAGAGATTTGGAAAGCTTGGACTCATAGATAAGGCATGCGGAAGAGAAATAATCATTAGGGGAGATTTAGGGTCTCAAAAGGGTCTCATAAAAGGAATGGATTAAGCGAAGACCAAGTGAACCTACTATGGTAACCCATGGGTTAAGGGTGCCCTAGCATTTACTCAACTGACATGGGTACCACTATTTTGAAATTGATTAATCTTGGCCTTTGGATGGAGGTGGATAGTGGATGGATCAAAGGCCTAGGATGCTCAAATTGGTGGGAGGCACCTTTGGTGGGCTGCAAACTAGCAAAGGTTGACAAACTAGACGTAGAATAAAGAGGGATAGGTTTCCATTTGTCGTGGACCATTACGTCTTGGATAGATCTAATGGTGGAGATCAAAGGATCAAATGAAGGGACTAGATTTAGATGCATTTTGGAGAATATAGATGGAGGCACTTGAGATCCATGGTGGAGATTGAGGCGTATAATAGACAGTGTGGATTGAAGCGCCTTTTTGTTGCATCTCCATCCTTGGATCTCCTTGATATCCAAGGAAACTCTTTTGAGTTTCCTGACCCGTCTACGACGCTCCTGTTGTCTCCTCATGTCGAATGGAAGTTTAAGGTTGGTCGGAATGAATGTTATCCTTCGAATAAATGTTCTATCACTAGCATTGTTACCAATAATGATTTCAGCTTCTAACACTTTCGTGTGAAACTCTTTCGAGTAACCTAACCCATCTACGACGGGCTAGCGACCCGCTCCACCGGGTCTCAAGATGCTAAAATGTCTGAAACCAGCAACATATTCTAACCAAAAAAAATGTCTATGACATAGTACTTCAAAATATTACATCTGAAAGTGAAACCAAAGAACTCATTGATATGTCCAAATACACATCCACATACAAGGTCATAACTGAACATACAAAATCTACAATAGACACACAAACATCTGTAAAGGCAAAAGTCTGCGGCCATGTACTTTAGGGGAAAGCCTGTGCTGGCCATGTACTCCACATCCACCATGTCCAAAAAAAAAAATCTCTATGACAGAGTACTTCAAAAATATCACATCCAAAAGTGCAGTCACATGTCTGAACATGCAATAGCTACATCAAAGAACTGATTGATATATCCAAATACACAGCCGCAAAATAAAGTCATAATTGAACATACAAAATCTACAATACACACACAAACATCCCTAAGGGAAAAGTCTGCGGCCGTGTACTGTAGGGAAAAGCCTGCGACGGCCATTCACTCTACATCCACCATGTTTGCCGCGTCCACCGTGGCTACGAACATACAATGAAGTACCAACAATCGTACACAACAAGACAAAGCACCCATAGACACGCGCACAGACGCATTTATTGAACTAAATAAAAAACTTATGGACGCGTCTATCTTCGCGTCTGGAGACCCGCGTCTAATTGCACGTCTATATGTCAGACACATGCGCGTATAGATGCACAGTTAGATGCGTAAATAGACGTGCTTATAAATGCATTTATAGATGCACATATAGATGCAAGTCAAACAGACAGCTGCATATATAAACGCGTTTTTAAACGCACTGATAGACGCGCTTTAAAAAAAAAAAAAAAAATTACAGAATGCTGTGTATGTTGTGTTTGCTATATAGTTACAAGAATCCCATATCCACATTGTGTAATTCAATTCTTACAGCCAACCTCATTTTAATTACAATTCCAAATAAAACATTACAACTCCAAAACGCAATAAAATTGAAAGTTAAAAAAGTGCTTGTATATACATATAGCACGAAGCTAAGCCATGTCATGTGGCTTCAAGTACAAAATATAAGAGGAGTGTATATACAACAGGCACAAAGCCAAGCCAGTGGCTTTCAGTACAAAAAAGAGTAGCTAGCACTACTTGTACGACTAATCTATGTTCTCCAGGTCCTCGCTCCCTTCCACGCTCCCTTCTGCACTCCCTTCTGTGCCTCCTTCCTCCTCTTCCTCATCGTCTTGTGCACGGGCCTGTAAACAAGGGACAACACATATCAATGTATGAAAATTCAAATCTTTACTTATAATTTTGGCATTATTTAATTACTTTCAAATACCTGGGGGGCCGCTCCAGTAGCTCGGGTATACTGCTCCTCAGTAATCAACCTGTCATCATAGAAGTGCCTCCATGTATCTCCTCTGCAATGGTGGCAGTGGTAGGCTGTCTCCACAAGAGTAAGGTATCTGCCCATAATCTCAAGCTGCATGACCGCGACACACTTTGCGGAGGGATTAGTACAAAGAAACAACCTCCTAATAAACTATATAAGCAATATAATTTGAGATCGATACTTACAAATTGGGCCTCCCATGATTCAACATCCCCTGCTCCAAAATGTGCGCTTCCATATTCCTCCATCTGGATCCTTCGTGCCTCCACGTGCTGCAGACTCGGGTCCTCCCTCGCTGACTTCATTGCCTTCTTCCACTCACGCTTGTGAGCGGTGTGGGGTGGGCCCCTTGGTGGTTGACCTTCAAGCCTGGCAAGCTCCGCTAGTGCCTGCCTCTTAAGCGAAGATCTTTTATTGCTAAGTATCGTAACAATCTTTGACTTGGCCCATTTATCTGTGAACTGGCGATTGGGGGGGTTAGGATACCTAGAGCGAACAGTAGCGAGGGTCTCATCAGCCAACCTCTTTGGGTGGTCTTTGTAGTGGATAAAGCAATCTCTGTAATTGTTAGCAATTACAGAGCGCATGAAGGCCACGATGTCCTTCCCCCGTGCATCCATCAAGATGCCTCCTGTCTGAGTGATGTCATAATAAATCGTACCATCACCCAGAGGCACATCTAAATCATCTGAATCATCATCCTCCCCACCACCACATGGCCCAAAGCACTGTGCCATGCATCCCCCACCGCTCTCCCTGCTACTACGCCTGCTACCCTGTCGTGTCAAGCTCGTACGCTGGCCACTCGTAGCTGGAGACTGCACGGGACTATGCTGACCACTTGTAGCTAGAGAACCGAGTCTTGACGGCACGGGAGTACGTTGATGGCTCTGCGAGATAGAAGGACCTCCTGATGGCATGGGGGAAGGGGCATAAGACGGGATGGCAAAAGGGACATGAGACGGCATGGGGGAAGGGGCATAAGACGGTACGGGGGAAGGGGCATAAGACGGCTGTGCTGACTCCGCTGGGGTGATCTCAGGCGGTGTGGGGTGGCTTGGAGTCTATAGTGCTGACTCCTGGGGAGTGTTTAGAGTACCCGTCATATACCTATATAACTCCGCAGGAGTAGGAGGGTGGCCTAAAAGGTTATATAAGTCCTTCCAAATAGATTCCCCGGGATCAAGTGAGTTGGAAGCGCTTCCTGGCCACATGTTGAACTGGAAAAAAGGAAAAAAATCTATTACTGATGAGCTGAGAAGAAAGGGGAAAAAAAGAGAGGCTTACTATAGACGCGTCTGATTTGCGCATATATAGACATGTCTAATAGAGCGTCTAACAACTCGTCTAATAGAGCGTCTAACAGAGTGTCTAACAGGAGTAGGAGGGTGGCCTAAAAGGTTATATAAGTCCTTCCAAATAGATTCTCGGGGATCAGGTGAGCTGGAAGCGCTTCCTGGCCACATGTTGAACTGGAAAAAAGGAAAAAAATCTATTATTGATGAGCTGAGAAGAAAGGGGAAAAAAAGAGAGGCTTACTATCAGAGCGCGCCTATAGACGCATTTGATTTGCGCATATATAGACGTGTCTAATAGAGCGTCTAACAACTCGTCTAACAAAGTGTCTAACAGAGCGTCTAATAGAGCATCTAACAGAGCGTCTAACAGAGCGTCTAAGAGAGCATCTATCGACGCATCTGTCTGTGTCCGCAAATAGGCCAAATGCACATTTAGACGCGCCTGTAGACGCATTTTTAGACGCACTCTGAGACATGCCTCTAGATGCACTTCGACAGACGAGATTCCTAAAAAGTAGAAAAGGACATTGCGTCCGACACAAAAACGTGACACTGATACCCAGATCACGCATACGAGAAAGTACAAATCTAAAGAGAGCAAACTTCCAAACAAGATCAACTGCAAAAAGACTTACTTGGATAGAGGTATGGAAGGTTCTTCTTTCTTTTTCAAAGTTGCTTCTCCTCCTTGTTCGCCCTCCTCTCCTTTAAGCTTAGAAGTAAGTGTGGGTGCCTTCCTCTTGAGTGTAAGCTTAGAAGTAACTATGGGAGCCCTCCTCTTAAGCATCGAAACTATGGATCTGCTAATAAGGAAGGAAGCAAGCCGTGTGAAGTATAAGTAATGTGAAGAAAAGCAAAGCGAGCGGTGCGCTAAAAAGTAGGTTTAAAATCCGCATCTATAGTTGCGTCTAATAGCGCGTCTGTAGGCGCGTCTAAATACACAGAGTAGACGCGCTTTTAGACGGGCCTTTAGACACGATTTTAGACGCGCTTTTAGATGCGCCTTTAGACGTGCCACAGAGTTTAAATTAAACATTTGAAGAAGAGCAAATTTGGTGGGTTGTTTGTTTGTAGGATGTCTTCATCTTCAACAAGTAGCTCCAGTGAGGATGAATCCCTCCGTATACACCATCGCGAAATGTGGTTGGAGCAAAAAATCAAATGTTTGTGTGATCGATGTCAAGGAAACATGTATCGTGCACGCAGGATTACACTCAATCATATCTCAAAGTATGGAGAATGGGATGTGACCGTAAACAGGGTAAGGGTTTGTAAGTTAAGGTTGATTGAGATACCTATGGGTGTTCATATGTTTGAGTTATGATCCCGTTTTAATTTGATACAAGATGTAGTGCCACACCCGCATATGTTACCCTATGCTCGTCATGAGGAGGCGAAGCACCGGCGATATGAGGTGGGATCTTCAGGAGGGACCGTTACGGATGCATGGAGTGATGGTGATAGTAGCCCTCTGCCATTACCTCATGAAGCCGTGGAGGAGGAGGTGTTTGATGATATGGTGCGGGATTTATATGTCCATCAAGGGAGGAATAATAGCATGGAGCAGGAAGATCTTTTTACTACAGCATCAACTCCACTATTTGAGGGGTGCACATTCTCTGTTCTACGTGCCTCCCTTGAGTTACTAAACTTGCAAACCATCTATGGATGAAGCAATGCAAGTTTGAATGCATTACTCAAGTAAGCTTTAAAGTCGATTTTGCAAACATGGTGAATTATGCTAGTGGGTCAATTACTCGAATGCTTTTCCTCATTTATGGTCTTCACGTGCAGGCTATTGTGTAAAATGCTTCCAAGGGAGAATAAACTACCGACCTCAAGAGATATGGCAAGGCAACATGTGACCTCTCTTGGAGGATTAGATTACAAGTGCATCCATGCATGTGTTAACGATTGCGTTTTGTTTCGTGGAATACATAAGGATGCAAGAGAGTGTCCTACTTGTGGAGAGGCAAGATATAGAGCAGATCTCAAAACCTTGGACGTGCCTCGTAAGGTATTGTGACATTTTCCCATAATCCCTCGCATCCAACATATGTTCAAGTGCAAATCTATTGCAAAGCTCATGTCATGGCATTCCTCCCATCGATCAACTGATGGCAAGTGGAGAACTCCCATGGACTCTCTTGCATGGAAGCATATTGAAGACACATGGCCAAGCTTCAAGGAAGAACCTAGGAGCTTGAGACTTGGATTGGGTATGGACGGTGTGAACCCATTTGGTCTCAAAAGCACATCTTACAGTGTATGGCCAGTGGTATTGGTGAATTACAATCTTCCACCCTCTATGGCTATTAAGAAAGGACATGTCATGCTGTCCCTTCTAATTCCAGGGAAACATAAAGTCAAAAACCCTGATGTTTATTTGGAGCCTTTGATTGAATATGAGCTAGAGATACTTTGGAGAGGTATCGAGGTGCATGATGTGAGCAAGCCTCCCTCATCACGAGACTTCAACTGCAAAGTAGTCTTGATGTGGACAATGCATGACTTCCCAGGCTATGGCGAGTGTTTAGGTAAGCATTGCATTTTTAATTATGAATAGGCAAAGGATGTGGCACCCTAAACCCACCTTCCACTCTTAATTGCATCTATTGTTCAGGTCTCACTACATCGGGTTACCATGCATGTCTTGTTTGTGGTCCTTCGCTAGTTGCCTCACGGGCAGACGCCTTGAATAAGGTCATCTATGAGAATCACCATCGATTTCTCCCACTTGATCATCCTAGATATGTTGCCCCTTAGAATGAAGTCCTCCCACAATCACTCACCGCAGGAGATTGGATGAGAATTTGGGACAGTTCCACAACTCCTCCACCACTTGGCATGAGCCGGTAAGGGTTTGTAATTATTGGCTGGAAGTAAAGATTGGCTATATTGGCTGAAAGTAAAGATTGCACACTAACACTTTATTTTGTTTAGATACTCCATCTTTTATCGATTACCATATTGGTCCCACATCAAGATCAATCACCTGCTTGATCCCATGTGTATCTTCAAGAATGTGGCATCTACCATTTGGGAGCATTTGGATGGGACACGAGATTCGGTAGGCATAAGGGAGGATCTACGTACCACAGGGAGGATGCGTGAAGCTTGGCCTCAAGAGAGACCAAATGGGCGTGTTTTTTTACCTCATGCACCGTGGATGTTATCAAACCTAGAGATGGCGACGGTGAAGCACGCTATTACTACAATTCGTACTCCCACTGGATGCATGAGGTGTTTGAAGGGAGCCTTTACAAAGAGCAAGAAAAGAGGTGTAGAGCAATTATATGGCTTAAAATCTCATGATTGGCACAAGATGCTCCAAGTAAGTATTTTATGTGCATAATATCTTTTTCCTTTCAAATTCGTGAGTGAATAGCTATAAGCAACTAATAAACTACCTCCTCGCGGGTTCAGTTCATACTACCTACTAGCATTTCACATAGTGCATCGAAGGACGTGAAAGATTATATTTACAAGATGGGCGAGCTTGTGAGGTATGTGAGCTCAAAGGAAATAGATCCCACCACGCTTGAGAATGCTCGAGTTATGTCAGTGGAGGCGGTTTGTTTAGTGGAGGAGACATTTCCACGTTCTATTCTCACAAGCCAACTACATCTCATAGTGCATTTGGTGGATGAGATTGCTATATGCGGTACTATACATGCACGATGGTTGTTCTTCCTGGAGCGCTTCATGAAGACCTTGAAGGGCTTCGTGAGACAAAATGCAAGACCCGAAGGTAGCATGGCTGAGGGTTGGTTGGTACAAGAGTCACTTGTATATATTTCTGAGTTTCTTGTTGATGTGGATAGATCTCTCCCACGACTATGGAGAGATGATGAAGACCTAAGGATGACCTCTATTGTGCCTCAAGGGAAAGGACGCAAAAGAGTAATAGACACGGAGTTGCATAATAGTATCAACCTCTTTTGCGTGCTTAATAGTGATGTGATGAAAAAATGGGTGACAAGATACGAGGATGCAAAGGCAAGAAGACAAGAAGAAAGGGCCCTCTTTCGTACACACCACGGATCTCGTGTGCCATACCCTCAGTATCTAAGAGCACTTCCAAAGGATATTCATGTGGATTGGCTACTTGATGAAATGGAGAAAGCAGAGAAAGACGAGGGGATGCATATCACAATGGAAGAATGGGAGTATGCTAGGGGATGCATGAGCAAGGTCAGTATATAGAATGTTATGCATAAGTTAGGAGCTTTCAATAATTTAGATTGCTTATTTAATTGATTTTTTCTTGGTGTAGTGCACTATGTTCAATGCTATATGGTGTGAGGGCAAGCATTTTTGAACACAACGGATTGATGATAAGAGAAACACACAAGATTGCGGCATCATTGCTAGCTTTGAGGGAGCCAATGGAGCCATGGATGATTATTGTGGCATAATCCAAGATATTATTATGCTTGACTTTTGACGCTTCTTTGTGTATGTTTTGGATGTAAAGTGGTTTAAGGACGTGGTGGAAAGAGGCCCTAATGCAACAATCAACCAATTAGGTTGTCTATCAACCAATGGTGGATAATAATAGATGGTGGCATGTCATACCTATTATGCCACGTTCCAAAGTGATGTATAGTACATTTACTAATATGGAGCGTATGGAGGATGATCATGGCCATGGACGTGATGATGACCGTGATACGAGAGAGGAGGATGATCATGAGATAAAAGATACAGATATTGAGGCCATTACCCGTGAGGACGAGCCTACCATTCGAGATGCTGATTTCGATGAGCACATGAGTGGCACAACATGCAAGTAGTAGTGGGTTGAATGTATTTGTAGATCTAAACACTTGTTTGGATTTTGAAGTAGATAGTTTGGCAAGGGTTGATCTCATTGAGGATGAGATTGAACCGTAGCCCCATAATTGATATTGGCAAAACAATTTTACATATTTTCTCATTCTCCTCATCTCACTTAATTCTTGTATATGTGGGCTTGCAAAAAATTATGTGCTTTGGTAATCATGGGAAATGTTTGGAAAGCAATGATGTACACCAAAATCTCACTTTTCTGTATTCTCTGTTTTGCATCTATCTATGCGTCTAAACGCGCAAATAAACGCGCTAATACACGCGCTAATACACGCGCAAATAAATGCGCTAATACACGCGCAAATAGATGCGCTAATAAACACAATGTTAGACGGTCTCGTATTTTCTCAAGTTAGACGCGCACGTAGATGCGGTAAGTTACGCGCAAATAAACGAGCTTTTAGATGCGCATTTAGACGCACCCGTAATTCCTCTACTAAAGCAACGCCTATAGATGTGCCTGCTATTTTGCGCATCTACCAAGCGCATCTATAGTTGCTTTGTGTTGTTGTGGTATCTGGACCAGCATCACATAGAAAGATAATTTAGGAACTATAATTATTGAGCCATAAAACTTTTATACATGTATGTTGGTAAAGCCCAACTCATTCTTTAGAGTACTTACTCAGACGCAAAGGGCTGTCAACAACGCTGACAAAGGTGTACGTGTAGTCCCCATTTTGCCCTCGATAGAAAATTCATGTCCGCACACATTCATAGTATCCCAGCGAACAGTGATGGTCTGTGGTCCATCATCCCTATGAAGCCGACAAGCCAGGACAACGTAATATCCCAAATGGACTCGTCCATCCAAAGGATTGTGGACATGGACATTCATTAGAAACCTTGAATCAGGAACAGTCCTAAAAGACAAACAATAGCATGTTTTCCCACTCAAATATAATCCAAAAAAACTTTTATTTTAACAAAAATAAAGCATTAAACAATGTACACAGTTCTTACCCAAGGTAGCTCT